>NC_045969.1:2355845-2528979 GCF_010909765.2 Amblyraja radiata
TTGTTTTAAGTCCTGCTGGGGGTCCACAGCCACCTCCTCACCTGGCAAACCAGGTGGGGGAGACGGTTTAGTCGCCGACTATCCGACCACGGAGCAGGTAGCGCGGGATTACATGGTACCCGTGGCGGGGGGAACCCCCCCCCCCCCCCCCAACCAGTCTGAAACTAACCCACTGGTCAAGTCAGGTCAAGAGAATTTATTGTCACATGTCCCAGATAGGACAATGTGACTCAGTCTGAAGAAGGGTTTCGGGTCGTTGCCTTTTCCCTTCGCTCCATAGATGCTGCTGCACCCGCTGAGTTTCTCCAGCATTTTTGTCTACCTTCGATTTTCCAGCACCTGCAGTTCCTTCTTAAACACATTCCATTAGCTTTCTTCACTGCCTGCTGTACCTGCACGCCAACATTCAGTGACCGGTGTACAAGGACACCCAGGTCTCGCTGCACCTCCCCCTTACCTAACCTAACCCCATTGAGATAATAATCTGCCCCAATCTGTTTTTGCCGCCAAAGTGGATAACCTCACATTTATCTATATTATACTGCATCTGCCGCGCATCTGCCCACTCACTCAACCTGTCCAGGTCACCCTGCAACCTCCTAACATCCTCTTCACAGATCACACTGCCACCCAGCCCCATCAGGGCGTGACGATGGCGCAGAGGTACAGTTGCTGCCGACAAGGGCCTGTCCCACTTAGGCGACTCTTTAGGCGACTGCCAGAGAATAAGTTTAATGGAATTCACCTCCGTCACCTGGCGACAACCCACGGCAGCAAAAATTATCGCCGCTGTTGACGAATATTTTTCACCGTGTTGAAAAATACAGAACAGTTCAGTGTGTCTATATAGCATATATATATATATATATATATATATATATATACAAACACATAGATAAACAGATAAAGTGCAATAGGCTGTTATAGTTCAGAGTTTGTTTGAAGTTGTCTTTAATAGCCTGATGGCTGTGGGGAAGCAGCTATTCCTGAACCTGGTCGTTGCAGATTTCAGGCTCCTGTACCTTCTACCTGAAGGTAGCGGGGAGATGAGTGAGTGGCCAGGATGGTGTGGGTCCTTGATGATACTGCCAGCTTTGAGGCAGCGACTGTGATAGATCCCCTCGATGGAAGGGAGGTCAGAGCTGATGATGGACTGGGCAGTGGTCACAACGGGCTTGAGGCCGAACTGGAGGTGTGAAAGTGTACAGCATGTTTAGTGTTTACTGTGCGGAGGCTCCTGTTCTACGAGGGTGAGAAGAGAGATCGACTGACTGACCAAATGGTGCCAGCACAATAACCTGGCCCTCAACACCAGCAAAACCAAGGGAACTGATTGTGGACTTTGGAAGGAGTAGGATAGGGACCCACAGTCCCGTTTATATGGTGGAAAGGGTCAAAAACTTCAAATTCCTGGGCATGCATATTTCCGAAGATCTCTCCTGGTCCCAGAACACTGATGCAATCAGAAGGAAAGCACATCAGCGCCTCCACTTCCTGAGAGTCGGTTTGTCAAGGAGGACTCTCTCTAACTTCTACAGGTGCACAGTCGAGAGCATGCTGACCGGTTGCATCGTGGCTTGGTTCAGAAATTTGAGCGCCCTGGAGAGGAAAATACTACAAAAAGTAGTAAACACTGCCCAGTCCATCATCGGCTCTGACCTTCCTTCCATCGAGGGGATTTATCGCAGTCGCTGCCTCAAAAAGGCTGGCAGTATCATCAAAGACCCACACCATCCTGGCCACACACTCATCTCCCTGCTACCTTCAGGTAGAAGGTACAGGAGCCTGAAGACTGCAACAACCAGGTTCAGGAATAGCTACTTCCCCACAGCCATCAGGCTATTAAACCTGGCTCGGACAAAACTCTGAACATTAATAGCCCATTATCTGTTATTTGCACTTTATCAGTTTATTTATTCATGTGTGTATATATTTCATTGTCCTAACTGGGACACATGACAATAAACTCACTTGAACTCTTGAAGCTCCCTTAGGTGGGTGACAGCAGGTGTGTGAGAGAGAGAGAGAGAGAGAGGAGCGTGGGAGGGTTATTGTGAGGCTGTTTGCCGATCTACCCACCCAAGTGTTGTACCAAGCATTCACTAAGGCTCCGGCATCTGGACAGCTCGGAGAGTCTTTCCCCGGGTAACGTCCCCCTCCCTTGGAGTTGAGAAGATATGAGGCTTCTGCACATGATCATGGGATCCTTGTTCTCCCGAATCCAGAGCTGCTGCCGTGACTTTAACTCCACAACAATCCTCTCTGATGAGGAACTGACCCAGTATCTCAGGAACATTGTGACTAAGACATCGCCAGATGTTAGCGCGGAGTCGGCTGCCGAACTCTCAGGTAACTGTGCAGGGAGCGTGATGGTCTGCATCCCAGGGTACTTAAGGAAGTGGCTCTAGAAATCGTGGGCGCATTGGTGATCTTTTTCCAATGTTCTATAGATTCAGGATCAGTTCCTGTGGATTGGAGGGCAGCTAATGTTATCCCCCTTTTTAAGAAAGAGGGGAGAGAGAAAACAGGGAATTATAGACCAGTTTAGCCTGACATCGGTGGTGGGGAAGATGCTGGAGTCAATTATAAAAGATGAAATAGCCGCACATTTGGATAGCAGTAACAGGATCGGTCCGAGTCAGCGTGGATTTACGAAGGGGAAATCATGCTTGACTAATCTTCTTGAATTTTTTGAAGATGTAACTAGAAAAATGGACAAGGGAGAGCCAGTGGATGTAGTGTACCTGGACTTTCAGAAAGCATTTGATAAGGTCCCACATAGGAGATTAGTGGGCGAAATGAGGGCACATGGTATTGGGGGTAGAGTGCTGACATGGATAGAGAAGTGGTTGGCAGACAGGAAACAAAGAGTAGGGATGAACGAGTCCCTTTCAGAATGGCAGGCAGTGACTAGTGGGTACCGCAAGGCTCGGTGCTGGGACCGCAGCTATTTACAATATACATTAATGATTTAGATGAAGTGATTTAAAGTAACATTAGCAAATTTGCAGATGACACAAAGCTGGGTGGCAGCGTGAACTGTGAGGAGGATGCTATGAGAATGCAGAGTGACTTGGACAGGTTGGGTCTATGGTCTATTGAAGGAACTGCAGATGCTGTTTTAAGCCAAGTGTAAACACGAATGCTGGAGTAACTCGGCGGGACAGGCAGCATATCTGGAGAGAAGGAATGGGTGACTTTTTGGGTCGAGACCCTTCCACAAACCCGAAACGTCACCCATTCCTTCTCTCCAGAGATGCTGCCTGGCCCGCCGAGTTACTCGTGTAATTGTTGTGTGTCCCGTGCTACGTGACATTTGGGGGGGGGGGGGGGGTCCTGGTCCTTCTGCTGAGGGTAGTGACTGGTTGGGAGAGGGTCACACAAGGCCAGAAGCCAACTCAGCATTTTACCGGGATGCATCCCAGCACGGTTTGGGAACAGCTCCATCCGAGACCGCAAGAAATCGCAGCGAATTGTGGACGCAGCCCAGACCATCGCACAGACCAACCTCCCTTCCATTGACTCCATCTACACCTCACGCTGCCTCGGCAAGGCCAGCAGCATCATCAAGGACCGGTCTCACCCCCGGTCACTCCCTCTTCTCCCCTCTTCCATCGGGCAAGAGGCACAGAAGTGTGAAAACAAACGCACACCTCCAGATTCAGGGAGAGTTTCTTCCCAGCTGTTATCAGGCAACTGAACCATCCTACCACAACCAGAGAGTGGTCCTGGCCTCCCATCCACCTCAGCGGGACAAGCAGCATCTCTGTAGAGAAGGACCCGAAACGTCACCTATCCATGTTCTCCACAGATGCTGCCTGACCCGCTGAGTTACTCCAGCACTCTGTGAAACGTCACCTATCCATGTTCTCTACAGATGCTGCCTGACCCGCTGAGTTACTCCAGCACTCTGTGAAACGTCACCTATCCATGTTCTCCACAGATGCTGCCTGACCCGCTGAGTTACTCCAGCACTCTGTGAAACGTCACCTATCCATGTTCTCCACAGATGCTGCCTGACCCACTGAGTTACTCCAGCACTCTGTGTACCTTTTCAGTGTGAATGCTTCAGATATTTTGCAGTTAAATCCTAGTGACACTAATCAGTTTAGTTTATTGTCACGTGTACCGAGGTACAGTGAAAAGCTTTTGTTGCGCGCTAACCAGTCAGCGGAAAGACTATACGCGATTACAATCGAGCCGTCCACAGTGTACAGATACAGGATAAGGGAATAACGTTTAGTGCAAGGTAAAGCCAGCAAAGTCTGATCAAGGATAGTCCGAGGGTCACCAATGAGGTAGATAGTAGTTCTTCTTCTTCTTGCGTATGGCGTGCACAGCCTAAAGTTGTAGGACAACTTGTGCTATTTGATCTTATTTGACTGTGCATTGCATTCGTCGAAACAGGGCGGACCACGTGAAGGTTGCAATCTCCCACCCCAGATACTAGTTCAGCACTGATTAGTTTTAGTTTAGTTTAGAGATACAGCACAGAAACAGGCCCTTCGGCCCACCGGGTCCACGCCGACCAGCGATCCCCGCACATTAACACTATCCTGTGGTGTGTGTATCTGGATCATGGTGTCCTTGTTCATCAGTCTATGAAAGTAAGCATGCAGGTACAGCAGGCAGTCAAGAAAGCAAATGGCATGTTGGCCTTTATAACAAGAGGAATCGAATATAGGAGCATAGTGGTCCTTCTACAGAGCCCTAGTGAGACCACACCTGGAGTATTGTGTGCAGTTTTGGTTCCCCTAATTTGAGGAAGGACATTCTTGCTATTGAGGGAGTGCAGCGTAGGTTTACAAGGTTAATTCCCGGGATGGCGGGACTGTCGTATGCTGATAGAATGGAGCGGCTGGGCTTGTACACTCTGGAGTTTAGAAGGATGAGAGGATA
Organism: Amblyraja radiata; assembly: GCF_010909765.2. NCBI lineage: Eukaryota > Metazoa > Chordata > Chondrichthyes > Rajiformes > Rajidae > Amblyraja > Amblyraja radiata. The sequence continues at coordinate 2,360,745 of NC_045969.1, forward strand.
TCTCATTGAAACATATAAGATTGTTAAGGGTTTGGACACGCTAGAGGCAGGAAACATGTTCCCGATGTTGGGGGAGTCCAGAACCAGGGCCCACACAGTTTAAGAATAAGGGGTAAGCCATTTAGAACGGAGACGAGGATACACTTTTTTCACACAGAGAGTTGTGAGTCTGTGGAATTCTCTGCCTCATCCAGAATCAGGTGGAGGCCGGTTCTCTGGATACTTTCAAGAGAGAGCTAGATAGGGCTTAAAGATAGCGGAGTCAGGGGATATGGGGAGAAGGCAGGAATGGGGTACTGATTGGGGATGATCAGCCATGATCACATTGAATGGCGGTGCTGGCTCGAAGGGCTGAATGGCCTACTCCTGCACGTATTGTCTATTGTCTATATTGTCTGTCTCAAGGCTAACTTTCTTCGGTTTAATCCACATGACTTCCTCACCTTCTCCTGAAGACTGTCCTACACCCATTAGGGACAACTTTTTTTTACATTCACCCGAGCCAATTAACCTACAACCCTGTACGTCTCTGGTTGTGATAGGATGGTGCCGTTGCCTGATAACAGCTGGGAGGAAACTGTCCGTGAATCTGGAGCTGTGCGTAATCAGTGGCTCCAGGTGAGGCGCTCAGGGACCTGTGGTGTGTGTGTGTGGGGTGGGGTCCCACAGGATGGTAACATCAGGTTGGGGAGGGGTGAGAGCAGCAGGAGTCTGGGTAACGCGTATTCCCCAGTCAGTGAATGTTCGGTAAATAGGAACAAACACTCTCACACACACACTCGCGGGCTGGCGAGTGAGAGAGTCGCGGAGAGAGGGACAGAGAGAGAGGGAGCGAGCCAGCAGTCCCACACGCACGTACACGCACGCAAACACACGCGGGGAGAATGTTTGCCAGCTTCTTTCTCTACGAGGAGTTGTTCAGCATCGTGTACAATGTCAACGCCTGCTGCAAGCAGTTCGATGCCCTGCCGATGACTCCCAACGGACGACTCGTGGTGAAGCGCAGGGAGAGGATCTCCGCCCCCGGGCCCACGCCCACCGCCCTCCCTCCCTTTGACACGAAAGGTAATCTATGTCTCCCTGCCGCTGTCGTGCCCCCGAACCCCGAACTCCAACCTCCACCACCTTCCACCAACCTCCACCACCCCCCACCAGTCATAGAGTCATACATGCGACCCAACTTGCCCACGCCGACCAACAGGCCCCAGCTACCCTTGTCCCACCTACCTGCCTTAATAAAACTGGAATGGCTAATATTGACAATAGACAACAGGTGCAGGAGTAGGCCATTCGGCCCCTCGAGCCAGCACCGCCATTCAATGTGATCATGGCTGATCATCCCCAATCAGTACCCCGTTCCTGCCTTCTCACCATATCCCCCTGACTCCGCTATCTTTAAGAGCCCTATCCAGCTCTCTCTTGAAAGTATTCAGAGAACCGGCCTCCACCACCCTCTGAGGCAGAGAATTCCACAGACTCACAACTCTCTGTGAGAAAAAGTGTTTCCTCGACTCCGTTCTAAATGGCTTACCCCTTATTCTTAAACTGTGTGTGGCCCCTGGTTCTGGACCCCCAACATCAGGAACATGTTTCCTGCCTCTAGCGTGTCCAAACCCTTAATAATCTTATATGTTTCAATAAGATCCTCCCCTCTCATCCTTCTAAGCTCCAGAGTGTACAAGCCCAGCTGCTCCATTCTCTCAGCATATGACAGTCCCGCCATCCCGGGAATGAACCTTGTAAACCTACGCTGCACTCCCTCAATAGCAGTAAATCATCCACATCTTTAAATATTTAGCCATACTTTGTTTGAGACTTAACAAGAGATCTTGAAATGAGAGTGTTCTTAGTGGATCAGAATGAAGGTGTATTGGAAGGGAGAATCTTACATCACAGAAATGAACTGAGAATTTCTTACCCACTTGGATAAGAAATATCCTTCAACATTTATCAACCCCCCCCCCCCCCCCAAAAAAACCTATCTCCCTCCGAACCCCATATCCCACCAATCCTGTCCTTATCCATGTACCTGTCAAATGTCGATTACACAATGTGAACACCGTATCTTGTGATGATATATAGCAAGTGTAAACTTAATCGTTGCTGCTCCGGTGCATATGACAAATTAGCACTGTTGTTAATTAGTTCATTAGTACGGGTGTCAGGGGTTACGGGGAGAAGGGTTGAGAGGGCGAGGTGGATCAGCCTTGATTGAATGGCGGGTTAGACTTGATGGGCCGAATGGCCGAATTCTGCTCCTATCGCTTGTGAAGTTACGAACGCTCCTGATTCCTGACTCTAACCCATCCTCGCCTGTCCGTCTAGCCTCTAACAGGAGGACTGGGATCTTCGCTGGTTGCGGTGAAACTGTTGCTGGATACTTTCAGGCAGTTTCCCCGGCGTTTAAAGCTCAATGTGAGCGTGTAGTGTAGAGGCGTTACGCTGTGTTGGAAAGGCCATGAGGAGTTGTCTGCTCTGGCAGCAGGTGAGATTGCCAGGTGACTTGGGGAATGTTTAACATTCTTGTGGTGACTTTTGTGTCCTGTCTGTCTCTCTGTCTGTCTGTCTGTCTCTCTGTCTGTCTGTCTCTCTGTCTGTCTCTCTGTCTCTCTCTCTGTCTCTCTCTCTGTCTCTCTCTCTGTCTCTCTCTCTGTCTCTCTCTCTGTCTCTCTCTCTGTCTCTCTCTCTGTCTCTCTCTCTGTCTCTCTCTCTGTCTCTCTCTCTGTCTCTCTCTCTGTCTCTCTCTCTGTCTCTGTGTCTGTTTTTTTGCAAAGATGTACAGGTTTGTAGGCTAATTGGCTTCTGTAAGCTGTAAAATCCGTAGTGTAGGATAGTGTTAGTGTGCGGGTGTTTGCTGGGCAGCACGGACTCGATGGGCTGAAGGGCCTGTTTCCGCGCATCATCTCTATAGTCTAAACTAAAGAAATTCTTTGTTTTGCAAGCAAACCGGTAAAATCATACAAGAGATACGGACAATCGTGGATAGCGTAATAGTGTGACATTTGATGAAAGAACGGGTCGACTGGGCTTGTATTTATATCTAAATGTAAATTTTATTAGTTATTTAAGTTATGACATTGGATGGAAGCTGCAAATAAATCTTGTTGCTCTTATGTGCAATGACAATTAAAGATATTATTATTATTCACTGGAAATTAGAAGGATGAGAGGGTATCTTATAGAAACATATAATATTGTTAAGGGATTGGACAGGCTAGATGCAGGAAAATTGTTCCCCATGTTGGGGGAGTCCAGAACCAGGGGTCACACAGTTTAAGAATAAGGGGTCGGCCATTTAGGGCTGAGATGATGATTTTCACCCAGAGAGTTGTGAATCTGTGGGATTCTCTGCCACAGAAGGCAGTGGAGGCCGGTTCACTGGATGTTTTCAAGAGAGAGTTAAGGCCCACTTGCCGTCATTTGTGCAACATCATTTATGCGTCACGACGCACGACACGCACGTGATGACATAGGCAGTTGCGCGCAGCGTTGCAGGATATTGTGATGTACAAAATCTTCGCTTGCCATCTGCGTGACGCGCAAATGACGGCCAAGTGGGACAGGCCCTTTAGATTTAGCTCCTCTGGCTCTAACGGAATCAAGGGATATGGGGAGAAGGCAGGAACGGGGTACTGATTCTGGATGACTCGAAGGGCCGAATGGCCTACTCCTGCACCTATTGTCTATGTTTCTATGTCGATGGACCACCTGGGAGGTTCACAAGGAGTTGCCAGGTTTCTCGTGCGAACTAAGTTTGGACGTGCTGAAGGTTACAGGCTTGAGTGCGGGTGGTTTTTCCAAGTAAAAAGTTTGCAGCTAGGAATTTTAAAACTCACATAGGAATGGATCGGATAAAGGCACAGGGTCTTTTTACCTAGGATAGGAGCATCAGGAAACGGAAGGCATAGGTTTAAGGAGAAGAGGGGGGGAGTTTTAATGGGAATCTGATGGGGCAACCTTTTCACAGAGATGGAACGAGCTGCCACAGGAGGTAGTTGAGGCTGGTATCATAACAATATTTTATGAAGGGGAAAGTTTGAAGGCGATATGTCCCCATGTAAGGGCCAGTCACCCAGTGTCACCCTTCCAGAGGGCAGTGTGGGTGTTATACTAGGCATCAGGTCATAAGGTCATCTGTGATAGGAGCAGAAATAGGCCATTCGGCCCATTATCTATTCCACCATTCAATCATGGCTAGACAAAAAATGCTGGGGAAACTCAGTGGGTGAGGCATCATCTATGGAGCTATAAAGGAATAGATGACGTCTCGGGTTGAGACCCTTCTTCAGACATAAGTCTCGACCGAAAATGTCACCTATTTCTTTGCTCCATAGATGCTGCCTCACCCGCTGAGTTTCTCCAGCATTTTTGTCTACCTTCGATTTTTCCAGCATCTGCAGTTCTTTCTTAAACATTCAATCACGGCTGATCTATCTCTCCATCCTAACCCCATTCTCCTGCCTTCTCCCCATAACCCCTGATACCCGTCCTAATCAAGAATCAAGGTATCATGCACTACACTAGCCACAGTCAGCATCTCTAAGCCCAATGATGTGGGGCAGATGCCAGCTCCTTGTGGGATCTCGCTGTGTACAAAGGCTGACAAATGTACAAGGTTATTTCCCGGGATGGCGGGACTGTCATATGCTGAGAGAATGGAGCGGCTGGGCTTGTATACTCTAGAGTTTAGAAGGATGAGAGGTTATCCCATTGAAACATATAAAATTGTTAAGGGTTTGGACACGCCAGAGGCAGGAAACATGTTCCCGATGTTGGGGGAGTCCAGAACCAGGGGCCACACACAGTTCAAGAATAAGGAGTAAGCCATTTGGAACGGAGACGAGGAAACACTTTTTCTCACAGAGAGTGGTGAGTCTGTGGAATTCTCTGGCTCAGAGGGCGGTGGAGGCCGGTTCTCTGGATACTTTCAAGAGAGAGCTAGCTAGGGCTCTTAAAAATAGCGGAGTCAGGGGATATGGGGAGAAGGCAGGAACGGGGTACTGATTGTGGATAATCAGCCGTGATCACATTGAATGGTGCTGGGTGGAAGGGCCGAATGGCCTACTCCTGCACGCATTGTCAATTGACTGATTTCCTTTGTCCCCACTAGCACTGTTGGTCAAGTTGCCTATTTATTTTTATTTTGCCATTTCATTCCCCATGTGGGATTGGGCAGATGAGTGCAAGTCCTGCTGTCATGTTGTATCTCTCAGCTATAGTCCTAGTCATGGAGGTTAAAACCCCTGTCCCACGGTACGAGTTCATTCCAAGAGTTCTCCCGAGTTTGCCCTGATTCCAACTCGGAGATTTACGGTAATGGCTATTCGTCGGTACTCGGGGCTCTCGTGGACATTTTTCAACGTGTTGAAAAATCTTCACCAGTCTTCCCGTGCTTACCTGCCGTTAGCGAGTCTTCCCGAGTACCTGCCGTTAGCATTACGAGCCGCTAAGAGACGTCCCCGAGCTCCGACGTACCCGCTACGTTCATTCTCCGTGCTTACCACGAGTTTGATTTTTTTTTAACTCCGGAGAGCTCTTGGAATGAACTCGTACAGTGGGACAGGGCTATTAAAGGTGGGAGGGGAGAGAGTTAAGAGGGACCTCAGGGGCAACTTTAACACTGGGCGGGTAGTCAGTATCTGGTACTATAGAAGTGGATACCTATTGGACTTTCAAAAGACATTTAGACTGATATATGGACAAGAAGAGTTTTGGCGGATATGGGCCAAATGCAGGCAAATTGATTAGCCCAGAATGCCAACTTGGTCGGCATGGCCAAGGTGGGCCGAAGGGCCAGTTTCTGTGCTGTACTGTTCTAATTCTTTGCAGTAACATTCGGGGAGGTCACAGTGTCCAGCTCATTATTGTGTACGTTCAACGTACAAAGTTCTGACTTGGGGAACAGATTGGTACAATTTGTACAGATTTAACAGGTTAACATATGATGGGCGTTTGTCGGCACTGGGCCTGTACTCGCTGGAGTTTAGAAGGATGAGGGGGTACCTCATTGAAACTTACAGAATAGTGAAAGGCCTGGATAGAGTGGATGTGGAGAGGATGTTTCCACTAGTGGGAGAGTCTAGGACCAGAGGTCACAGCCTCAAAATTAAAGGACGTTCCTTTAGGAAGGAGATGAGGAGAAATTTCTTTAGTCAGAGGGTGGTGAATCTGTGGAATTCTTTGCCACAGATGGCTGTGGAGGCCAAGTCAGTGGATGTTTTCAAGGCGGAGATAGATAGATTCTTGATTAGTGCAGGTGTCAGGGGTTATGGGGTGTCAGGGGTCACAGTTTAAGGATAAGGGGGAAATCTTTTAGGACCGAGATGAGGAAAACATTTTTCACACAGAGAGTGGTGAATCTCTGGAATTCTCTGCCACAGAAGGTAATTGAGGCCACAGTTCATTGGCTATATTTAAGAGGGAGTTAGATGTGGCCCTTGTGGCTAAAGGGATCGGGGGGTGTGGAGAGAAGGCAGGTACAGGATACTGAGTTGGATGATCAGCCATGATCATATTGAATGGCGGTGCAGGCTCGAAGGGCAGAATGGCCTCTACTCCTGCACCTATTGTCTATGTTTCTATGTTATGGGGAGAAGGCAGGAGAATGGGGTTAGGAGGGAGAGATAGATCAGCCATGAGTGAATGGCGGGGTAGACTAGATGGGCCGAAGGGACTAATTCTGCTTCTATCACTTATGACCTGGTAACTGGGGACCTGGCAGTGTTTACCGCACAGCGCCACCTGTTCAGTGAGGGCACAGGTCCCTTGGGCCAGTGACACCAGCTGAAAGAGACACAGAGAGGGAGAGAGAGAGGCAGGAGGTTTCCACCCAAACCCTTTCCCAATCCACAAGCTCAGACATAAGCTCAGACACAATTGCTGCAACGAGGATCAAAGCTCGTAGCAGTCGTCGAGGCGTCTGGTCAGCCTCCCACTCCATCAGCCCGGCTAACGTCAGAGTCGCGGAGAGATCGGGGAATTCACTGGGGGACTTTTCCAAGGATCGATGAGACTCCTGTACCCGAGAATGTATTATCTCCTGTACGAGCTACAGATCTGCTGCATGCTCTTTGACTCCAAGCCCATTCTCTCCAAGTCCGAGCTCCGGCAGAATGTCAGAAGGATCATTCCCAAAGCCAAGGGGAGGCCCGACACTGAGGCAACTCACACACAAACAGGTAACTGTCATTCCTGGCGGCTTCTGTACATCATGGCTGCGTCCGGTTTAAGATGGCGGGTGTACGGAACGAGCCAGTCAGACTGATGTCAGGGGAGTGGGTGAGACAGGGATAGGATGTAATCGGAGACAGTGGGACTGGAGGGAGGGGATGGAGAGAGAGGGAAAGCAAGGGCTATCTAAAGTTGGAGAAGTCAATGTTCATACCATTGTTAACCACTAGTTACTCCTAGTGTCTCGTGTCATTTAGTTAGTTAGTTCAGTTTATTGTCACGTGTACCGAGGTACAGTGAAAAGCTTTTGTTGCGTGCTAACCAGTCAGCGGAAAGACAACACATGATTACAATCGAGCCGTCCACAGTGTACAGATACAGGATGATGGGACTAATGTTTAGTGCAAGGTAAAGGATCTTGGATGCAAGGATCTCCTTGAAACATATAAGATTATTAAGGGTTTGGACACGCTAGAGGCAGGAAACATGTTCCCGATGTTGGGGGAGTCCAGAACCAGGGGCCACACACAGTTTAAGAATAAGGGGTAGGCCATTTAGAACGGAGACGAGGAAACACTTTTTCTCACAGAGAGTTGTGAGTCTGTGGAATTCTCTGCCTCAGAGGGCGGTGGAGGCCGGTTCTCTGGATACTTTCAAGAGAGAGCTAGATAGGGATCTTAAAGATAGCGGAGTCAGGGGATATGGGGAGAAGGCAGGAACGGGGTACTGATTGGGGATGATCAGCCATGATCACATTGAATGATGGTGCTGGCTCGAAGGGCCGAATGGCCTACTCCTGCACCTATTGTCTATTGTCTATAAAGTCCATTAAAGTCTGAACAAGGATAGTCCGAGGGTCACCAATGAGGTAGATAGTAGTTCAGGACCGCTCTCTGGTTGTGGTAGGATGGTTCAGTTGCCTGATAACAGCCGGGAAGAAACTGTCCCTGAATCTGGAGGTGTGCGTTTGTTTTCACACTTCTGTACCTCTTGCCCGATGGGATAGGGGAGAAGAGGGAGTGGCCGGGGTGAGACTGGTCCTTGGTGATGCTGCTGGCCTTGCCGAGGCAGCGTGAGGTGTAGATGGAGTCAATGGGAGTGGGGTAGAAACTGTCCCTGAAGAAGGGTCCCGACTTGGAACGTTGCCTATCCACATTCTCCCAGGAGATGCTGCCTGCCCGCCGAGTTAAGGGGCTGTCCCATGGTACGAGGTAATTCAAGAGCTCTTCCGAGTAAAAAAAATTTAAATCAAACTCGTGGTAAGCACGTAGAATGTACGTAGCGGGTACGTCGGAGCTCGGGGACGTCTCTTAGCGGCTCGTAACGCTAACGGCAGGCACTCGCGAAACGCGGTAAGCTCGGGAAGACTGGTGAAGATTTTTCAACACGTTGAAAAATGTCCACGAGAGCCCCGAGTACCGACGAGCGGCCATTACCGTAAATCTCCGAGTTCGAATCGGGGGGGGGAAACTCGGGAGAAAAATGAGGGAAAACTTTTTCACCAAGAGTTGTGAATCTGTGGAATCCTGTGCCAGAAGGTAGTGGAGGCCGACTCACTGGATGTTTTCAAGAGAGTTAGATTTAGCTCTTCCGGCTAACGGAATCAAGGGATTATTCTCTGCCACAGACGACAGTGGAGGCCGATTCACTGGATATAGAAACATAGAAACACAGAAAATAGGTGCAGGAGTCGGCCATTCGGCCCTTCGTGCCTGCACCGCCATTCAACATGATCATGGCTGATCATCCATATTTTCAAGAGAGTTGGATGAGGCTCTGAGGGCTAACGGAATCAAGGGATATGGGGAGAAGGCAGGAACGGGGTACTGATTGGGGATGATCAGCCATGATCACATTGAATGGCGGTGCTGGCTCGAAGGGCCGAATGGCCTACACCTGCACCTATTGTCTATTGTCTATTGAGCGCAGGAATAGGCAGGCTGGGTGAATGGGGGGGGGGGGAGGAAGAGAGAGGCAGGGAACAGCGTGGAAAAAAAAGTGAGATCATCTTGCTCTGACAAAGAAGAGAAGCAGTAAACAGGAGCAAACTCACTCGCTCACTCGCAGCTGGGAGACGCACACACCACTGCCAAGTGGGAGTATATGTTGGAGGTTGGGGAGAGTTGGGGAACGAACGATGATCCTGCTCTACATGCTGCTGGACTCCTTGTTCCGGGACCTGCAGATGTGCTGTGTCCAGTTCCACACATGGCCACTGCTTTCCAACGAGCAGGTCTGGCAGAGTATCAAGAGCACCGTAGCCAAAGGAACCGGCAGGTCTGTCACAGAGGCTCCCTTCTACGCTGCAGGTACCTGTCTTGTCCCTGTGGAGGGGGTGGAAAGATTTAATCAGAACCTGAGGGACAGCGTGTTCTAACACAAAGGGCGGTTTGGTGGGTGGGTGTACGGAACGAGCTTGCCAGATGAGGTAGGTGAGGCAGGTGGACTTTAGACTTCAGTTCAGTTTCACTTCATAGTTTATTGTCACGTATACCGAGGTACTATCTAAATGGCGTCAAGTTGGGAAAAGGGGAAGTACAACGGGATCTGGGGGTCCTTGTACATCAGTCTATGAAAGTAAGCATGCAGGTACAGCAGGCAGTGAAGAAAGCGAATGGCATGTTGGCCTTAATAACACGAGGAATCGAGTATAGGAGCAAAGAGGTCCTTCTGCAGTTGTACAGAGCCCTAGTGAGACCACACCTGGAGTATTGTGTGCAGTTTTGGTCCCCTAATTTGAGGAAGGACATTCTTGCTATTTAAGGAGTGCAGCGTAGGTTTACAAGGTTAATTCCCGGGATGGCGGGACTGTCATATGCTGAGAGAATGGAGCAGCTGGGCTTGTACACTCTGGAGTTTAGAAGGATGAGAGGAAATCTCATTGAAACATGTAAGATTGTTAAATCTTTCCACCCCTCCACAGGGGCAAGGAGAAGGCAGGAATGGGGTACTGATTGAGGATGATCAGCCATGATCACATTGAATGGCGGTGCTGGCTCGAAGGGCCGAATGGCCTACTCCTGCACCTATTGTCTATTGTCTAATGTCCCAGATAGAACAGTGACCTTCTTACTTGCAGCAGCACAACAGAATAGTAAACATAGTACACTGTAAACAATATAATAAACAATATCTAAAAGCTAGCTAGAGAATGAGGCTGCTGTTCCACCTGCTCCTAGACATCTTAGTTCAGTGATAAAATATAGTGAAAATCCTTTGTTGTGTGCTAACCAGTCAGCGGAAAGACAATATGAGATTACATTCAAGCCATTTAGAGGTCATGATAAGGGAATAACGTTTAGTGCAAGGTAAAGCCAGCAAAGTCCGATCAATGATAGTCCGAGGGTCCCCAATGAGGTAGATAGTAGTTCAGGACCGCTCTCTGGTTGTGGTAGGATGGTTCAGTTGCCTGATAACAGCCGGGAAGAAACTGTCCCTGAATCTGGAGGTGTGTGTGTGTGTTTACATACCTCAGAGATACAGTGTGGAAACGGGCCCTTCAGCCCACCCAGTCTGTACTAGCTAAAACTAGAAGGGGTTTGGAAGAGCAGAGTGATTGTATTGGGTGGTAGAGAGATTGTCTTCTGGGACCAGCAGGCAAAGTGTCGTCTTGCTCTGGCTCCATCTTGATGCATTTTATAATATTTCATTCTTCAAATTAACAATTCTCTCTGACTGCTGGTCACTGGCTGTCCAATCTCACGGCCGCTCGGGAAGCAGTAAAATTGTTAGCACCCTGGTGCAGGAGACCTATCCATGTTCTCCGGACTTGTCGCATGACCCACTGAGTTACTCCAGCACTTTGTACCTTTTTTTTTTGTATCCCAGCGCCTGCAGTTCTTTGTGTGCCTCTGTAGAAATAATCAAATTTATTTTGTGGGTTCAATGTAAATGTCTCTGGAACAAGGGAGGATTTATGTTTTCTTATTGTCACGTGTGCCGAGGTGCAGTGTGTGTGTGTGTGGCGTGCGTAGCCTAATGTTGTAGAGCAAGGATAGACATCCAGGCCAGGACAGCATCGGTTACTGGGTGGATGGGCTTTGATGCCCCAGGGGGAAGCCTCAGTGGGCGGTCATTCACCAATGTGTGGTTTGGTATAGTCTGGATGTCTGCAGTCGCAAGGTTGTCTGTCATCCCCCACTTATGCAGGTGATGGGCTGTTCTTGCACGGAGGGTGTGGATTCTGTTCAGGGTTAGCCATTGCTTGCAATGGAGGTCCAAAACCCGGTGGTTTCACTGTGTGGAGTTTGTGATCACCTCTCTGTTGTTGGTGTTGGCATATTTCCAGGCTCTGCATCACTCAGTCTTGGAGTCAAAGTCTTCCAGGGATTTAACGGAAGACCAGAAGGGTTTGCAGGAACTTCAGGTTCATGTTGGGCAGATGGTTCGAGTCGGCATGGATGGGAAGGTTAGGGTTTGAGCCGTGTAAAGCTTTGTTTTACATGCTATCCAAATAGCGCAGTCTGGACCTACTATCTACCTCATTGGTGACCCTCGGTCTATCTTTAAGAAGGAACTGCAGATGCTGGAACAATCGAAGGTAGATAAAAATGCTGGAGAAACTCAGCGGGTGAGGCAGCATCTATGGAGCGAAGGAATAGGTGATGTTTCAGTTCAATAGACAATAGGTGCAGGAGTAGGCCATTCGGCCCTTTGAGCCAGCACCGCCATTCAATGTGATCATGGCTGATCATCCCCAATCAGTACCCCGTTCCTGCCTTCTCCCCATATCCCCTGACTCCGCTATCTTTAAGAGCCCTATCTAGCTCTCTCTTGAAAGCATCTGGAGAACCTGCCTTCACCGCCCTCTGAGGCAGAGAATTCCACATACTGCAGAAGGGTCTCGACCCGAAACGTCACCCATTCCTTCGCTCCAGAGATGCTGCCTGTCCCGCTGAGTTACTCCAGCATTTTGTGTCTATCTTTGGTATAAACCAGCATCTGCAGTTCCATCCTGCACAAGAATTGGATACCAAGTATGAGTTGGTGGATAGTTTGCATGTTGTCACGACTGCTTGGGATGCCCTCCTGTACAGTCCTTGTTGACCAGTTGGAGTTTGGAGGTTCGCTGCCAGTTTCAGGACCAATGTGGCCAAACCCGTTGGAGTTGGTGTCGAGTGGTCAAGGGCCGCATGTTGGTGTTGATTTCCTGAACCGTTGGGTCAATGCGCTGCCTGTCTGTTTGGAGATTTGGGCAGTTGGTATCTCCAGGAATTTGGGAAGTTCTCCCCTTTTTCCAAACCGGATTATAGCAGAATTAGGCCATTCGGCCCATCAAGCCTATTCTGCCATTCAATCATGGCTGATCAGGAACTGGGTACTGATTGGGGATGATCAGCCATGATCACATTGAATGGCGGTGCTGGCTCGAAGGGCCGAACGGCCTACTCCTGCACCTATTGTCTATTGTCTATTGTCTCTCCTAACCCCATTCTCCTGCCTTCTCCCCATAACCCCTGACTACTGTACTAATCAAGAATCTATCCATCTCTGCCTTAAAAATATCCATACTTGATTGGCCGAATGGCCTCATTCTGCTCCTAGAACTGGTGATCAACATGTAAAAGGCATTTGGGCGGATATATCCTCTTCATAACAAGAGGATTCCAGTATAGGAGTAGAAAGGTTCTTCTGCAGTTGTATAGGGCTCTGGCAAGACCACATCAGGAGTATTGTGTACAGTTTTGGTCTCCTAATTTGAGGAAGGACATCCTTGTGATTGAGGCAGTGCAGCGTAGGTTCATGAGATTGATCCCTGGGATGGCGGGACTGTCATATGAGGAAAGATTGAAAAGACTAGGCTTGCATTCACTGGAGTTTAGAAGGATGAGGGGGAATCTTATAGAAACATATAAAATTATAAAAGGACTGGACAAGCTAGATGCAGGAAAAATGTTCCCAATGTTGGGCGAGTCCAGAACCAGGGGCCACATGTTGGTGGAATAAAGGGGAGGTCATTTAAGACTGAGGTGAGAAAAAACGTTTTCACCCATGGAGGTGAATTTGTGGAATTCCCTGCCACAGCGGGCAGTGGAGGCCAAGTCACTGGATGGATTTAAGAGAGTTAGATAGAGCTCAAGGGGCTAGTGGAGTCAAGGGATATGGGGAGAAGGCAGGCACAGGTTATTGATTGGGGACGATCAGCCATGATCACAATGCATGGTGGTACTGGCTCGAAGGGCCGAATGTCCTCCTCCTGCACCTATTTTCTATGTTTCTATGTTCTATGAAAGTTTTGGAGAGAAATGGGCCAAACACAGTCGGATGGGATGAGTGTAGATGGGTCGGCATGGACACGTTGGGCTGAAGGGCCTGTTAGACTTTTAATGCACCAGTTCTGTGTTTACTAAGAAGAGAGATCTGTTCAGTGGGAGTGAAACTCCCCAGAGCCTGCGATGCCAGGTGTGTGTGTGTTTGTGTGTGGGAGAGAGAGAGAGAGATTCAGACACTGTAGCAAAGGGGATAGAACTCGCTCTGGGGTAGAGTCCCTTCCATGGAAGGTGCACAGTCCAGCAGAACACCGAGTGAGTAGACAAGAACTGCAGATAAATCGAACTGCAGAAGTGCTGGAGTAACTCAGCGGGACAGGCAGCATCTGTGGAGAGAAGGAATGGGCGACGTTTTGGGTCGAGACCCTTCTTCAGACCTAAGTGACTGATGTCTTAGATGACATCAGTCTGAAGAAAGGTCTCGACCCGAGACGTCGCCTATTTCCTTCGCTCCAGAGATGCTGCCTGTCCCGCTGAGTTCCTCCAGCATTTTTGTCTACCTTGGATTTTTCCAGCATCTGCAGTTCTTTCTTAAACATTCAGACCCAAGTTGCAAAGAGGATTGGAGGGGGCTTGTATTTATATTAAGGTCCTCCGGCCCAGCGTTGAATTGGGGGGCGCGATGATGCTGTTCCACATGGAGTTGGTGTACCTGTTTTCCACGCTACAGTTGTGTTGCCGGCTGTTTCACACCCGACACATCTTGTCTAAAGGCGACCTGCAGCGATTTATCAGACTCACCGTTCTCAAACACAAGTCCGGCATTCAAACCGAAGCCCCTGCCGACATGACAGGTAACTCCTTCCTTGTGTCTGAAAAACAGTCGCGAAAGACAAGGAGACACACACACACACACACACACACACAAATCACAGAGTGCTGGAGTAACTCAGCGGGCCGGGCACTCGGCAGTAAATCTGGAGAAAAGGAATAGATAGATGCCTTTCATCCCACAGATGCTGCCCGACCCGCCGAGTTACTCCAGCACTCTGTGATTTTTTTGTGTGTGTGTGGATACACACCAGCATCTGCAGTTTCTTGTTGTGTGTCACTCGCGGTTGGTGGCAGCGTGGCCATTATGCGCCCTGACTCGCCGAGTTACTCCAGCACTTTGTGTCTATCTTTGGTATAAACTAGCATCTGCAGTTCTTTGTCTCTACATTTTTGGGTGGGGTGGGGGAAGTGGGAGAGAGAGAGAGAGATAGTGTGAGAGAGTTGGTGTGTGTGTGAGAGAGAGAATGACTGAGTTAGTGAGAGAGAGATTGAGTGAGCTTCTTCTTGAGTGTGGCGTGCACAGCATAAAGTTGTAGGGCAACTTGTTCTGTTTGATAGTGCACATCGTGTTGATTGAATTAGTTGAAACAGGGCGACCAAGTGAAGGTTGCAATCTTCCATCCCAGAGAGAGAGAGATTTTTTTTGACAAAACAAGGAAAGCATACTTTGACAAACTCAGTGTGGCAACCCCCGACTTTAAAGAACTAGACGATACATCAAACCTAAGAATAATCCCTGGCGAAGGAAATACGGGACATCTTGGTGCACAATACGTAACAGCATGCCACAACCTGAGAGACGGTGAATGACCAACATGCACATATGTACGCACACTAATCGACATTAACTGACACTAAGAACTTAATATGGAATTGCTAAACTTGCTATTGTGTTGTGCTGCTTACAGCTGCAAGAACGTGTAGCATCAATAAAGGCCTATTGCGAGTTTATGTACAGGGACATATCTATCCATGCACTGTATACTTGTATTTATACTTATGCATTTTAAACAGGTATGTCATGTTTTATACATTGGCAATATAACAATGTTTTTTATCATGCCAATAAAAAAATTTTAATTGAAAAATTGAAATTGAAATTGAATTGAGAGAGAGATTGAGTGAGCTTCTTCTTGTGTATGGCGTGCACAGCCTAAAGTTGTAGGGCATCTTGTTCTATTTGATTGTGCACACCGGGTTGATTGAATTAGTTGAAACAGGGCGACCTACGTGAAGGTCGCAATCTTCCATCCCAGAGAGAGAGAGACAGCGAGACAGACAGAGGGAGAGTGGGAGTGGTGGGGAGGTTCCGTGTGAGTTGGTTCGCTCTGACAATCCCGAGGTTTGCGGGGCCGCGACGTGGATATATTTCGTGGTGAAGGTTGATTTCCGTGAGTGTGTGAGTGAGTGAGTGCGTGTGTGAGCTGCGGGATGATGTTGTACCGGCTGCAGCTGATGGACATGTTCTCCAGGCTCCAGGTGTGCTGTTACCTGTTTGACTCCCGGCTCCTCCTGTCCAACAAGGCGCTGAGCCAATATGTCAAGAGCATTGCTCACAAGCCCGGTGCCGGTGTAGACGCGGCTCCCGACCTGACAGGTAAATCTTATGTCCTTCTAACACCGCGATATTGAGCGGTGCGGTTCCCTCTGCCTAGGACAGTGACTGATACAGCGCGGAAACAGGCCCTTCGGCCCATCGAGTCCCTGCCGACCAGCGATCCCCGCACACTGGAGTAACTCAGCGGGTCAGGCAGCATCTGTGAGGGAATGGGATTCAAGATTCAAGAGCGTTTTTGTCATGTGTCCCAGATAGGACAATGACATTCTTGCTTTGATTCCTCTATAGATGGAATATACCTGATGGGGTGAATGGCCAAAAACAGGCCTTGGAATTTGTAATTAGTTGAGTTTAATTTAGTTTAGTTGATGTTAGTGATGCAGAATGAAAACGGGCCCTTCGGCCCATCGAGTCCACGTGGCACTGGTTCTATGTTATCCCACTCTCTCGTCCACTCTCTACGCACCAGGGACAATTGACAGAAGCCAGTTTAACCTACAAACCTGCAGGTCTTTGGGATGTGGGAGGAAGCCGGAGCACCCGATGGAAACCCACGCGGTCACAGGGAGAACGTGCAAACTCCATACAGACAGCACCCGAGGTCGGGATCGAACCTGGATCTCTGGCGCTGTGAGGCAGCAACTCTACCAGGCGTGGACATTGGAGGGTTTATGGGCCAAAAGCGGGCAGGTGGGACAAGATTGTTAAGGGTTTGGACACGCTAGAGGCAGGAAACATGTCCCCGATGTTGGGGGAGTCCAGAACCAGGGGCCACACAGTTTAAGAATAAGGGGTAAGCCAGTTAGAGACGAGGAAACACTTTTTCTCACAGAGAGTTGCGAGTCTGTGGAATTCTCTGCCTCAGAGGGCGGTGGAGGCCGGTTCTCTGGATGCTTTCAAGAGAGAGCTAGATAGTGCTCTTAAAGATAGCGGAGTCAGAGGATATGGGGAGAAGGCAGGAACGGGGTACTGATTGGGGATGATCAGCCATGATCACATTGAATGGCGGTGCTGGCTCGAAGGGCCGAATGGCCTATGAAGAAAGACTGGATAGACTCGGCTTGTACTCGCTAGAATTTAGAAGATTGAGGGGGGACCTTATAGAAACTTACAAAATTCTTAAGGGGTTGGACAGGCTAGCATAGCTGGAACATGTTGGCTGGCGTGGGCAAGATGGGCCGAAGGGCCTGTTTCAACGCTGTATCGCACTGTGAATCTAGACTACCAGTGTGAGAATAACGAGCAGCTGAGGGCTTGGTGTACAGGGCCTCCTGGTGAGGGGGTGGGTCCCATAGGACGGTGCAACAGGTGACAGAGGCAGGAGTCTAGGTAACACAATTCCCCAGTTAGAGCAGTTGGAGTAAATAGGAACAAACGCTCTCACCATCTCTCAGGCTGGCTCTGCAGAGGCACAGAGAGGGGAGGAGAGAGCTCTGAAGGAGGGTCTCGACCCGAAACGTCACCCGTTCCTTCCCTCCAGAGACGCTGCCTGTGCCAAGCCGAGTCACTCCAGCATTTTGTGTCTTTCTCCGGTGTGTAACCAGCATCTGCAGTTCCTTCCACCACAGCCAGTGACGGGCCGAGTTGCTCCGAAACGCGCAGGCAGCTGTCCCCAGATGTTTGCAGACATGTTCGTGTACGACATGGTGATCCGGGTCTTTGCCCAGGTGCAGATGTGCTGTGCGAGGTTCCACACCACTCCTCCGCACTCCGAGGGCCATCTCTCCTTCAGACTGAGGGCGCAAAGTCCCAGCGTCGACCCTCTCCAGACCTTGGACACCAAAGGTAACCCCGTCCGTCTCCTGTGTTGACCTGAAGCTTCCGATAGCCATAGTCTGTCGCTCCCTCCTATCCCAACCCCCCTCCCCCCACCCCCGGTTCACCCACCCTTGAGATCTAGAGAGACGTCGCCTCCACTCTGTTGGCTGACGAGGGGAATGTGGGGGCTGTCGGCTGTTCATTGATGGGGAGAGAGAGGGTGGCTCGGCTGTAGAGATGTCCACACCTCTCACCGGACCTCTGATGCGCGCTCCCAGAAATCTCAACCGCTTTCTGAATGTCAATAGACAATAGGTGCAGGAGTAGAGGCCATTCGGCCCTTCAAGCCAGCGCCGCCATTCAATGTGATCATGGCTGATCATCCCCAATCAGTACCCCGTTCCTGCCTTCTCCCCATATCCACTAACTCCGCTATCTTTAAGAGCCCTATCTAGCTCTCTCTTGAAAGTATCCAGAGAACCGGCCTCCACCGCCCTCTGAGGCAGAGAATTCCACAGACTCACCACTCTCTGTGAGAAAAAGTGTTTCCTCATCTCTGTTCTAACAGGCTTACCCCTTATTCTTAAACTGAGTGTGGCCCCTGGTTCTGGACTCCCCCAACATCGGGGACATGTTTCCTGCCTCTAGCATGTCCTGGACCAAAGGCAGGCAGGTGGGACTAGTGTAGACGGGACATGTTGGTCGGTATGGGCAAGTTGGGCCGAAGGGCCTGTTTTCATGCTGTATCACTCTATGACTCGATGAAAGGCTTTGTTTTGCATGCTACTTAGTTTATTTCAGTCCAGTTTATTGTCACGTGTACCGAGGTACAGTGAAAAGCTTTTGTTGCGCGTTAACCAGTCAGCGGAAAGACAACACATGATTACAATTGAGCCGTCCACAGTGTACAGATACAGGATAAGGGAATAAGATCAGATAATCAGAGCGCAGGAGGCTGAGGGGTGACCTTACAGAGGTGTATAAAGTCATGAGGAGAATAGATCGGGTCTCAATTGAACACTCCTCATCACAAATGGTTTAAGGTCTATTATTAGTGGGATCAAGGGATATGTGGAGAAGGCAGGCACTGGTTATTGATTGGGGACGATCAGCCATGATCACAATGAATGGCGGTGCTGGCTCGAAGGGCCGAATGGCCTCCTCTTGCACCTATTTTCTATGTTTCTATGTATGATGTCGAGACCAGCCCCGCACAACTCCAGACGGCTCCGCGTTTGGAAGTGGGACCGGCCCCGCGAGGCCGCATGCCTCAAGCCACCACGTTTGGTCGCGCTAGACGCATGCAATCGCATGCTGGTGGGACAGGCCCTTAAGGAGGTGCGTTCGCATGCTGCCATTAGCTGCTCTCCTTACACCCATCCCTTCTCTCCAGAGATGCTGCCAGTCCCGCTGAGTTGCTCCAGCATTTTGTGTCTACCTTTACTACAACTCTGCTCATTTAACCTCAAGTCTGTCAGAATGTGATTGAGGTAGTGCAGCGTAGGCTCACGAGACTGATCCCTGGGATGGCGGGACTGTCATATGAGGAAAGATTGAAAAGACGAGGCTTGTATTCACTGGAGTTTAGAAGGATGAGGGGAATCTTATAGAAACATATAAAATTATAAAAGGACTGGCCAAGCTAGATGCAGGAAAAATGTTCTCAGTGTTGGGCGAGTCTAGAACCAGGGGCCACAGTCTTAGAATAAAGGGGAGGTCATTTAAGACTGAGGTGAGAAAAAACTTTTTCACCCAGAGAGTTGTGAATTTATGGAATTCCCTGCCACAGAGGGCAGTGGAGGCCAAGTCACTGGATGGATTTAAGAGAGAGTTAGATAGAGCTCTAGGGGCTAGTGGAGTCAAGGGATATGGGGAGAAGGCAGGCACGGGTTATTGATAGGGGATGATCAGCCATGATCACAAAGAATGGCGGTGCTGGCTCGAAGGGCCGAATGACCTCCTCCTGCACCTATTTTCTATGTTTCTATGTAATCACTCCCTTGAATTTATTTTTTCTCTGTGAGGTACAGTGAAAAGCTTTTGTTGCGTGCTAACCAGTCAGCAGAAAGACAATACGTGATTACAAATGACCCATACAATTGACCGCCCAATTATTGGAAGGATGTCAATAAAATAGAGAGAGTACAGAGGAGATTTACTAGAATGTTGCCTGGGTTTCAGCAACTAAGTTACAGAGAAAGGTTGAACAAGTTAGATCTTTATTCTTTGGAGCGCAGAAGGTTAAGGGGGGACTTGATAGAGGTCTTTAAAATGATGAGAGGTATAGACAGAGTTGACGTGGATAAGCTTTTCCCATTGAGAGTAGGGAAGATTCAAACAAGAGGACATGACTTGAGAATTAAGGGACAGAAGTTTAGGGGTAACATGAGGGGATACTTCTTTACTCAGAGAGTGGTGGCTGTGTGGAATGAGCTTCCAGTGGTGGAGGCAGGTTCGATTTTATCATTTAAAAATAAATTGGATAGGTATATGGACGGGAGAGGAATGGAGGGTTATGGTCTGAGTGCAGGTAGATGGGACTAGGGGAGAATGAGTGTTTGGCACGGACTAGAAGGGCCGAGATGGCCTGTTTCCGTGCTGTAATTGTTATATGGTTATATGGTTATATGGTGTGTGGGGTGATCGCTGGTCGGCGCGGACACGGTGGGCTAAGGGGCTGATTCCACGCTAACATCTAAACTAACAACTAAAGTATGTAGGAAGGAACTGCAGATGCTGGTTTAAACCAAAGACACAAAGTGCTGGAGTAACTCGGCGGGACAGGCAGCATCTCTGGAGAGAAGGCAGGGGTGACGTTTCGTTTCGAGACCCTTCTTCTTGCGAATGAAACATAAACATAAACCAAAGGAATAGTTCGATCTCGAGCCGGGTGTTGAGCAGCCAGGATGTTGTCTGTGTTGGCGTCAATATCTGCCAGGCCCTGGCACAGCTCCATGTGGTGGGTGGTAGAGCGGGCACCCAGAGATGACATGGTTGGCTGTCTGTTGTCCTGCTCCACATTCACAGGCTGGGCTCTGGCGGAGGGAGCCCCCATCTCCACACGCTGGCATTGAAACGCCCAACTCCAGTACCAAGTCTGTAGAGGGTAGACAAAAATGCTGGAGAAACTCAGCGGGTGCAGCAGCATCTATGGAGTGAAGGAAATACTCATCCTCAGGGGTTTCGGCCCAAAACGTTGCCTATTTCCTTCCTGAAGGGTTTCGGACCGAAACGTTGCCTATTTCCTTCGCTCCATAGATGCTGCTGCACCCGCTGAGTTTCTCCAGCATTTTTGTGTACCTTCGATTTTCCAGCATCTGCAGTTCCTTCTTAAGCACCAAGTCTGTTGAGCTTCACCCCCCATGCTCCTCTGGGGATGGGTCAGACCCTGGACAGCTTTTATCTGGTGAAGAGATGTAATAGAAACATAGAAAATAGGTGCAGGAGTAGGCCATTCGGCCTTTCGAGCCTGCACCGCCATTCAATGTGATCATGGCTGATCATAGCTGTGTAATGGAGATGAGGTTGCCTTCAAGTCCTGTGACCTCCAGTGTGCTTTTGTCTCAGTTGGATGGATGGATGGATGCTAGGAGTTGTTCTCCATGTTGAGCAAAGGGGTGACGGGCCTTCAGTTGGGGTGGCCACTGCTCTCTGCTGATAGCCTGATGGAGGAGGCGATCTGGGTCCATGGCACGACCAGATAGTTTCAGGTTGAGATCTTCCTTCAGAGTGATGTTGGGAGGGAGGTACATAGATAAGGAAGTGTTGGGTGTGACAGCTGGTCAAAGGGAATGGCGATCAAGGAAAATGCAGAATAGATCGTAGTTAGTTGGGAGAAGGGCAACAACAAAGCAAACAGATAAAATGTGGAAGATGGAGGCGCAGGAAACCAATGAGAAAAACAAGGTGGCTGTGGTAGCGAGTCTGCGTTAAACGCATTCACCATTCCCTGATTCTTCACACAGAGAGTGGTGAATCTGTGGAACTCTCTGCCACAGAAGGTAGTTGAGGCCACAGTTCATTGGCTATATTTAAGAGGGAGTTAGATGTGGCCCTTGTGGCTAAAGGGATCAGGGGGTATGGAGAGAAGGCAGGTACAGGATACTGAGTTGGATGATCAGCCATGATCACATTGAATGGCGAATGGTGCAGGCTCGAAGGGCCGAATGGCCTCTACTCCTGCACCTATTGTCTATGTTTCTATTCTTGCCTGTGGGATTTCTCCACACATGAGTGCTTCACCATTGATGGTGCCTTCAGCTAAGATCTGACATCGTCTTCCTAAATCAGAAGGAAATAGGCAACGTTTCGGGCCGAAACCCTTCTTCAGACTGAAGAAGGGTTTCGGCCCGAAACGTTGCCTATTTCCTTCGCTCCATAGATGCTGCCGCACCCACTGAGTTTCTCCAGCTTTTTTGTCTACCCTTGAAAATTGTATACTGTATACATTGTCTGTGGCATTCTCTGCCTCAGAGGGCGGTGGAGGCCGATTCTCTGGTTACATTCAAGAAAGAGCTAGATAGGGCTCTTAAAGATAGCGGAGTCAGGGGATATGGGGAGAAGGCAGGAACGGGGTACTGATTGGGGATGATCAGCCATGATAACATTGAATGGTGGTGCTGGCTCGAAGGGCTGAATGGCCTCCTCCTGCACCTATTGTCAATATGATCATGGCTGATCATCCAAAATCAGCACCCCTGTTCCTGCTTTCTCCCCATGTCCCTTGATTCTGTTATCCCTAAGAGCTAAATCTGACTCTCTCTTGAAAACATCCAGTGAATTGGCCTCCACCGCCTTCTGTGGCAGAGAATTCCACAGATTCATAACTCTCTGGGTGGAAATAGTTTTCCTCATCTCAGTCCTAGATGACCGACCCCTTATTCTTAAGCTGTGTGACCCCTGGTTATGGACATCCCCAACATCGGGAGCATTTTTCCTGCATCTAGCCTGTACGATCCTTTAAGAATTTTATATGTTGCCACAACTGTCAGATTGGCTGTTGTATCTCAGTCTCCAATCCTGTTCTGTGTCAAAGGTTCTATATAAATACAATTGCTTATTGGTTAGTTTGTGTACAGCATTTAAAAAATAATGATTCTCGTTTATTTAATTGAAAGTTGCCGTATGTCCTGGAGAAACCTAGTTGAGGTTTGAAAATGTTAAAGGAAAAAGTGCTGGAAGAACTCAACAGGTCAGGCAGCATCTGTGGAAGGAAATGGGTTTTGGGTTGGGACTGAAGGATGCTCCCGATTGGGAATGTCATCTGTCCTTTTCCTCCGCAGATGCTGCCTGACCTGCAGTGTTCTTCCAGCACTTTTTGTGTTTTGCTCAAGATTCCCGCGTCTCCCGTTCCTTGTGCGTTAGTCTGGGAAATGTTGACTCGTTGGAATACATGTACAACTCTCAGCGTGATGTGGGTCTATGTAAGTGACAACAGACAATAGGTGCAGGAGGAGGCCATTCAACCCTTGGAGCCAGCACCGCCATTCAATGTGGTCATGGCTGATCTTCCCCGATCAGTACCCCGTTCCTGCCTTCTCCCCATATCCCCTGACTCCGCTATCTTTAAGAGCCCTATCTAGCTCTCTCTTGAAAGTATCCAGAGAACCGGCCTCCACCGCCCTCTGAGGCAGAGAATTCCACAGACTCACCACTCTCTGTGTGAAAAAGTGTTTCCTCATCTCCGTTCTAAATGGCTTACTCCTAATTCTTAAACGGTGTGACCCCTGGTTCTGGACTCCCCCCAACACCGGGAACATGTTGCTTCTTACAGAGCGCTTCTTAAACTGGTGAATGGTTCACCCAAGGGCGAATGACTTAATTTATTCCGATATTTATATATTTTTTTCTATACTTAAAAAAGGCACTGTCATTAAAGTGGGTTAGTTAGTAAGCTCATGTTGGGGGAGTCCAGAACCAGGGGGCACAGTTCAAGAATAAGGGGTAAGCCATTTAGAACGGAGACGAGGAAACAAATTTTCACACAGAGAGTTGTGAGTCTGTGGAATTCTCTTCCTCAGAGGGCGGTGGAGGCTGGTTCTCTGGATGCTTTCAAGAGAGAGCTAGATAGGGCTCTTAAAGATAGCGGAGTCGGGGGATATGGGGAGAAGGCAGGAACGGGGTACTGATTGTGGATGAGCAGCCATGAACACATTGAATGGCGGTGCTGGCTCGAAGGGCCGAATGGCCTACTCCTGCACCTGTTGTCTATTGTCTATTGGCTATGGTCTAAACCGTTGCCACAACTTCTGAGCTGCCGGAAGCAGTAGAACGAGGCACAGGTGTGTTAATTGCTGCTGCTGTTATTAATGTTGTAATTGAAGGCAGAGAGAGAGGGAGGAGGGAGGAGGGAGGAGGAGAGCATATCCCCCGGGGTCCCTGGTCACGTGAACCTATTCCCCAGTGGCAAGACCCAGTAAACAGCCCCGGGCAGGCAAGGGCAGGCAGGCAGACGCAGCCCCTTGTTGAACCCAGACTCTGCGAGCAGTGCTCTGGCACCTCTCCTCAGGTGAGCACCAGGTTTGCCCCCATTCACAGTCAGGAGGTCGATGCAGATGGGTTGGTCCACGATGCTATTCCGTAACCTGGTCTTCCGCACCATGTGGCAAGTGCAGTCGTGTTGCAAGGAGTTCGACGCCACTCCCATTGTCACCAGACCCCGCGCCACGCTGAGGGAGAAGGGCTCGACTCCAGAAGCGCCCTTCGACACGCAAGGTAACTCTCCCGTTCCTCCTCCTGCTTCACAAGGTTGACGGCTGGGCTGGAGATTTCGTCTGCGCCCGTGGGTCCCTTTTAGTCGAGGGTGTGCGGGCTGGCGGACACGAAGGGTTGAGGAGAAACCCCCTGCCCGTCCCCCCCTGTCCCCCCCCCCCCCCCCCCGTCCCCCCCCCCCCCCCCCCAGAAGGCTGAACGCAGCTCGCAAACGGTGCCATCTGGGCTAAGGGCTGTGTAACGCCCACACCGTTCCACCCTCCCCACCAGCTGAGCGACACCCCATGTTGACTGCTCAGCCAATTCGGAGACCTGAGGGGAAGGGTCTACTGGGATTTGTGGCGGTGCAGGGCGGAGGATTTTTAAGCAGGGAAGCGTTGATCTTCCCCCGTACCGGGATCGGGGGTGCAGGTAGATCCGAGGGTTCTGAGTGCGTGGGTTCCAGACGGGTCGCCCCCCCCCCCCCACATTGCCCACCTGAGCAGGAGTTGGTGGAGAGGTGGCATCTCTCAGGAAGCATCATCTCCGGACACGTGGGCCATCAGTGGGCGAGGAACTCCAGCCTCCGAGGGACTTTCAAATTCAAGGGTTGGCGTTGGCCCAAGGGGGGGGTAGGAAGGAGATGATGATGGATTGGCGCAGAGATCTCCTCCGCACTGTGTGGCACGTCCAGCTCTGCTGCCAGCAGTTCGGGGCCACGGGGGCCGGAGAGAAAGCCCGTGTAGTCTTGACCCCGAGGGGCAGAATGGCCGACACCCGACCCACCGCCCAGCCACTCATCGATCGTCCAGGTAAACACCCTCCCACCCCTGCACCTTGTGTCTGATGTCACTGTCCCATCAGCTGGTCACCCACCCATCACTCTCCGACATCCGCTGGGTACCAACTCCCCCACACCTCTTGTTTGAGACCGTACCCTCGTCCTCAAATCTCTCCGTCCATCCGTTTCAGGTCCCTCCAGATCTGACCTCTTGATCATCCCCTCTCTATCCCACCACCACTGGCGTTGAGGGAGTGCAGCGTAGGTTCACCAGGTTAATTCCCGGGATGGCGGGACTGTCATATGCTGAGAGAATGGAGCGGCTGGGCTTGTACACTCTGGTTTTAAAGGATGAGAGGGCATCTCATTGAAACATATATAAGATTGTTAAGGGGTTTGGACACGCTAGAGGCAGGAAACATGTTCCCGATGTTGGGGGAGTCCAGAACCAGGGGCCACACACAGTTTAAGAATAAGGAGTAAGCCATTTAGAACGGAGACGAGGAAACACTTTTTCTCACAGAGAGTTGTGAGTCTGTGGAATTCTCTGCCTCAGAGGCCGGTTCTCTGGATACTTTCAAGAGAGAGCTAGATAGGGCTCTTAAAGAAAGCGGAGTCAGGGGATATGGGGAGAAGGCAGGAACGGGGTACTGATTGTGGATGATCAGCCATGATCACATTGAATGGTGGTGCTGGCTCGAAGGGCCGAATGGCCTACTTCTGCACCTATTGTCTATTGTAAGCCTCTCCTCTCTCTCCCTCTCTCTCTTCTCCGACCTGTTGCTTCGTAACTCTTGCTTAGTTTAGTTTAGAGACACAGCGCGGAAACAGGCCCTTCGGCCCACAGAGTCCGCGCCGACCAGCGATCCCCCGCACACCACCAGCTCTGTCCTACACACTAGGGCCAATTTACAATTTTTACCAAGGGCTGAACAGACAGCACCTGTGGTGAGGATCGAACCCAGATCTCCGTCGCTGCGCCATCGTGCCTGCCGCCCCTTGCTTCTGTTCCATGTGTGATTCTGATTCATTCTGTGTGTAGTTTGTTTGGTTGTTTGTTTGTCGTTTTGCACAATCCGCGAGCATTGCCTCTTTTCATTTCACTGCACATCTCGTATGTGTATGTGACGAATAAACTTGACTTGACCTCTGACTAAAGGGCCTGTCCCACTTTGGCGATTTTTTTTTTGGCCGACTACAGGCAATTGCTGCAAAATTTTCAACATGTTGAAAACTTTTCGCCGACAGCGGCGAGAATTTTACTGTCGTAGGTTGTCGCCAGGTGACGGAGGTAAATTCCATTCAAACTTAGTCCTGGCAGTCGCCTAAAGAGTCGCCTAAGTGGGACAGGCCCTTTCCACTTTGATCACCTATCCTACTACCTGGCCAGTCGCAACATCCCACCTCGTACGCTTGCTTTTTCACCCAGAGAGTCGTGAATCTGTGGAATTTTTCTGCCACAGAAGGCAGTGGAGGCCAATTCACTGGATGTTTTCAAGAGAGAGTTAGATTTAGCTCTTGGGGCTAATGGAATCAAGGGATATGGGGGGGAAAAGCAGGAACGGGGTACTGATTGTGGATGATCAGCCGTGATCATATTGAATGGCAGTACTGGCTCAAAGGGCAGAATGGCCTCCTGCACCTATTGTCTATTGTCTAAGAGTGGAGGCCAATTCATTGGATGTTTTCAAGAGAGTTAGATTTAGCTCTTGGGGCTAACGGAATCAAGGGATATGGGGAGAAAGCAGGAACGGCGTACTGATTGTGGATGATCAGCCGTGATCATATTGAATGGCAGTGCTAGCCCGAGGGGCTGAATGGCCTACACCTGCACCAATTTTCTATGTTTCTATGTTTTCTATGTAACACCTAGGATCATTCCAGCACATTGGAGAGGTCGTGAGAATGGAAGTTCTTGCAGCTGCCTGCTCAATAGTGTTCTACATAAAGTCATAGGAGCAGAATTAGGCCATTCGGCCCATCAAGTCTACTCCGCCATTTAATCATGACTGATCTATCTTTCCCTCTCAACCCCATTCTCCTGCCTTCTCCCCGTAACCCCTGACACCCGCACTAACCAAGAATCTGTCAATCCCCGCCTTAAAAATACCCACTGACTTGGCCTCCACTGTCGTTTGTATTCTTGAAACTGCTGACTTGGTATAAAAGGACGTTCCTTTGGAAGGAGTTGAGGAGGAATTTCTTTAGTCAAAGGGTGGTGAATCTGTGGAATTAATTGACACAGACATCTGCAGAGACCAAGTCACTGGGTATTTTTTTAGCAGAGATAGATAGATTCTTGATTAGTGCGGGTGTCAGGGGTTACGGGGAGAAGGCAGGAGAATGAGGTTAGGAGGGAGAGATAGATCAGCCATGATTGAATGGCGGAGTAGACTTGATGGGCCGAATGGCCTAATTTTGCTCCTATGATTTATGAATTGATGATCTGTCGTGTCTACGCGCTTGTGGTACAGACGTCATTGCGCCCTGCCAACTGGGGCGGCACGGTGGCGCAGCGGTAGAGTTGCTGCCTCACTGCGCCAGAGACCCGGGTTCGATCCCGACTACGGGTGCTGTCTGTAACAGAGCTTGTCTGTTCTCCCCGTGACCTGCGTGGGTTTCCTCTCCGGTTTCCTCCCACACTCCAGAGACGTGCAGGTTTGTAGGATAATTAGCTTAGTATCAATGTAAAATTGTCCCTAGTGTGTGTGTGTGTGTGATTGTGTTAATGTGCGGGAATCACTGGTCGGTGTGGACTAGGTGGAGACGAAGTGCCTGTTTCCGCCCTGAAACAGGACATCTTTCCGGCAGTGCGCTGAGGAGTTACTGAAGCCAGCCATTATTTCTCCAGAGAGCTCAGGCTGGTCTGACAACCTCCCCAGTCCGACCTCACCTGGTGATGACTGGGAGAGGAGAGACGTAGACCCCTGGTCGACACCTGTCTGCGCGCGCTGACCTAATGCAGTTCCAGGGAGAGCAGGAGACAAGAGTCAAGTGTTTTATTGTCATAGATAGACACAAAAAGCTGGAGTAAATTTAAGAATAAGGAGTAAGCCATTTAGAACGGAGACAAGGACACACTTTTTCTCACAGAGAGTGGTGAGCCTGTGGAATTATCTGCCTCAGAGGGCGGTGGAGGCAGGTTCTCTGGATACTTTCAAGAGAGAGCTAGATAGTGCTCTTAAAAATAGCAGTGTCAGGGGATATGGGGAGAAGGCAGGAACGGGGCACTGATTGTGGATGATCAGCCATGATCGCATTGAATGGTGGTGCTGGCTCGAAGGGCCGAATGGCCTCTACTCCTGCACCTATTGTCTATTAACTCAGTGGGACAGGCAGCATCGCCGGGGAGAAGGAATGGGTGACGTTTCGGGTCGAGACCCTTCTTCGGACATTTCATAGTTCAGTTCAGTTTATTGTCACGTGTACCGAGGTACAGTGAAAAGCTTTTGTTGCGTGCTAACCAGTCAGCGGAAAGACAACATGTTCCCGATGTTGGGGGAGTCCAGAACCAGGGGCCACACACACAGTTTAAGAATAAGGAGTAAGCCATTTAGAACGGAGACGTGGAAACACTTTTTCTCACAGAGAGTGGTGAGTCTGTGGAATTCTCTGCCTCAGAGGGCGGTGGAGGCCGGTTTTCTAGATGCTTTCAAGAGAGAGTTAGATAGGGCTCTTAAAAATAGCGCAGTCAGGGGATATGGGGAGAAGGCAGGAATGGGGTACTGATTGTGGATGATTAGCCATGATCACATTGAATGGCGGTGCTGGCTTGAAGGGCCGAATGGCCTCTACTCCTGCACCTATTGTCTATTGATTCCAATCGATCCGTTTACAGTGTACAGATACATGATAAGGGAATAACGTTTAGTGCAATGTAAACCTAGTAAAGTCTGATGAGGGACAGTCCGAGGGTCACAGGAGGGTGAGACCATTACTACAAGCAATGGATGATGTTCCCCACTGTTTCATTGGCCTTTCGTTATTAAAATAAAATATTCCATAACTTTCTCTCTTCTTTCTCTTTTCTTCCTCTGAGTTCTCATTCTTTACCTTTTTTCTAGTTTTCCGCCTTCTCTTGGCCAATACAGCCTTTGGTGGCAGTGAGATCATTTGTTAGCCGGGAGAAGTTAACAGCAAAGCAAACAGAGATAAAATATAATCGGCGACAGTAAGACTGTTGGGAGAACTGGGAAGGGGAGGGATGGAGAGAGAGAGGGAAACATAGAAACATAGACAATAGGTGCAGGAGTAGGCCTTTCGGCCCTTCGAGCCTGCACCGCCATTCAATATGATCATGGCTGATCATCCAACTCAGTATCCCATCCCTGCCTTCTCTCCATACCCCCTGATCCCTTTAGCCACAAGGGCCACATCTAACTCCCTCTTAAATATAGCCAATGAACTGTGGCCTCAACTACCTTCTGTGGCAGAGAGTTCCAGAGATTCACCACTCTCTGTGTGAAAAAAGTTTTTCTCATCTCGGTTTTAAAGGATTTCCACCTTATCCTTAAGCTGTGACCCCTTGTCCTGGACTTCCCCAACATCGGGAACAATCTTCCTGCATCTAGCCTGTCCAACCCCTTAAGAATTTTGTAAGTTTCTATAAGATCCCCTCTCAATCTCCTAAATTCTGGAGAGTATAAACCGAGTCTATCCAGTCTTTCTTCATAAGACAGTCCTGCCATCCCAGGAATCAGTCTGGTGAACCTTCTCTGCACTCCCTCTATGGCAATAATGTCCTTCCTCAGATTTGGAGACCAAAACTGTACGCAATACTCCAGGTGTGGTCTCACCAAGACCCTGTACAACTGCAGTAGAACCTCCCTGCTCCTATACTCAAACCCTTTTGCTATGAAAGCTAACATACCATTCGCTTTCTTCACTGCCTGCTGCACCTGCATTCCTACTTTCAATGACTGGTGGACCATGACACCCAGGTCTCGCTGCATCTCCCCTTTTCCTCTCGTTTCCCTTTGTTCTTTTGCTCTTTTCATGCTTACCTTTTTTATTTTTTTTAATTTTCCCTTGCAATAATATTTTCCGTCTAAATCGAGGGCGGGGGTTGGGGGTCAGGGAGGGGGGGGGGTCGGATGTTGTTTTTCTGCTGCAGTGCACCAGCCCCAGGGAGAGTGCAGGTGCGAGGGTTCGGTGTGCAGGGATCTGTTCTCTGCTGATGAATCAGTGTTGAAGCTGTACTTTCCATGCAGCTCTGAAAATGAATCTGGAAACATCTGAGCGAACGTCAGCGCGCGCGCGCGTGATTGGCGCTGAACGAACAACCCGGGCCCCTGGTGGCCTTCAGGGGAGCAGAGCAAGAGGGTAGGACACCTGTTGTCTCGCCCCTGAGAAAACCTTTCCCTCCTCCTTGCTGAGGCCACGTCAAGTTCAAGAGAGTTTATTGTCATGTGTCCCAGATAGGACAATGAAATTCTTGTTTTGCTTCAACACAACAGAACATAGTCGACATGAATACAGAACAGATCAGTGTGTCCATATACCACGATATAAATATATACACACATGAATAAATAAGCACATAAAGTGCAAATAATGGGCTATTAATGTTCAGAGTTTTGTATGAGTTGAGTTCATTGGCTATATTTAAGAGGGAGATAGATGTGGCCCTTGTGGCTAAAGGGATCAGGGGGTATGGAGAGAAGGCAGGTACGGGATACCGAGTTGGATGATCAGCCATGATCATATTGAATGGCGGTGCAGGCTCGAAGGGCCGAATGGCCTCTACTCCTGCACCTATTGTCTGTTTCTATGTTTATCAGGATTACGTCTGTGGCCAGATGGGGTTAGAGAGGGACAGAGTTGTACCGTAGTTATTTAGTATATTTGTAAGGAGTGTAACATCGTTGTTGTAGATGTAGTCTAGCTAATTTGGTGATGTTGTACGATGGGGGCGGGTGTGTCACCACCGCTTTGCTTTGTATCGTGATGGTAATTAAATATATTATTTTTGATACATTAAACAAAGAGCTGGATAGTAGTTCAGGACCGCTCTCTGGTTGTGGTAGGATGGTTCAGTTGCCTGATAACAGCTGGGAAGAAACTGTCTCTGCCTGTACTACACTGGGCACCGCACTCCCCTCTCTCCCTGGACTATATTGTGCTGTTCATTCCCCCCCACCCCCCCGCGGTTATTTCATTTTTCATTACATTTCAACGCACAAGCTTATCAAATTCTCTCTTCAGCCCCGTGATTGAATCAGCTCCAACGGCCTCTTGTGACATTTGTTGAAATTACATTTCGTGTCCGACACTAGCTCAGAGTGAGTCTCAGCGCAAATTGTAGGCACAGCACTTCATATTTCATTTGGGCAGCTAACACCCCAGTGGTATCAACATTGTCTTCTCCAGCTTCATGTAACCCTTGCTTGCCCTCTCTTACAAAATTCTTATGGGGTTGGACAGGCTAGATGCAGGAAGATTGTTCCCGATGTTGGGGAAGTCCAGGACAAGGGGTCACACAGTTTAAGGATAAGGGGGGAAATCTTTTAGGACCGAGATGAGAAAAACATTTTTCACACAGAGTGGTGAATCTGTGGAATTCTCTGCCACAGAAGGTAGTTGAGGCCACAGTTCATTGGCTATATTTAAGAGGGAGTTAGATGTGGCCCTTGTGGCTAAAGGGATCAGGGGGTATGGAGAGAAGGCAGGTACAGGATACTGAGTTGGATGATCAGCCATGATCATATTGAATGGCGGTGCAGGCTCGAAGGGCCGAATTGTCTATGTTTCTATGTTTCTCTCTCTCTCTCTCTCTCCATCCCTCCCCCTTCCCAGTTCTCCCAACAGTCTTATTGTCACCGATTATATTTTATCTCTGTTTGCTTTGTTGTTAACTTCTCCCGGCTAACAATGAACTCCGCTACATTTTCCATGATCTCGATCCCCTTTGTCCTGTTTTCACGCCTTGCACTTCCTTATCTATGTCTCTCCCTCTGCCCTGCCAAAAGTCTAAGCAAGGGTCTCGACCCAAAACGTCACCCATTCCTTCTCTTCAGAGATGCTGCCTGACCCGCTGAGTTACTCCAGCACTCTGTGAAACGTCACCTATCCATGTTCTCCACAGATGCTGCCTGACCTGCTGAGTTATGGTGCAGCAGCATCTATGGAGCTAAGAAAATAGGCAACGTTTCGGACCGAAATCCTTCTGGAAATAGGCAACGTTTCGGGCCGAAACCCTTACGGGTTTCGGCCCACAACGTTGCCTATTTCCTTAGCTCCATAGATGCTGCCTGACCCGCTGAGTTACTCCAGCACTCTGTGAAACGTCACCTATCCATGTTCCCCACAGATGCTGCCTTGCCCGCTGAGTTACTCCAGCACTCTGTGAAACGTCACCTATCCATGTTCCCCACAGATGCTGCCTGACCCGCTGAGTTACTCCAGCACTCTGTGAAACGTCACCTATCCATGTTCTCCACAGATGCTGCCTGACCCGCTGAGTTACTCCAGCACTCTGTGAAACGTCACCTATCCATGTTCCCCACAGATGCTGCCTGACCCGCTGAGTTACTCCAGCACTCTGTGAAACGTCACCTATCCATGTTCTCCACAGATGCTGCCTGACCCGCTGAGTTACTCCAGCACTCTGTGAAACGTCACCTATCCATGTTCCCCACAGATGCTGCCTGACCCGCTGAGTTACTCCAGCATTTTGTGCCAACTTGCAGTTCTTTGTGGATCAAGTCTCAGGATGTTGTTCGACAGACTTCATAGTTAAGCTGCTGTAAGCTGAATGATCTCATTCATCAGCACCTGTCCTCTCTGTTCTTGCATTGTGTTCGCTGTTCGTGTTGTTCAGGTTTAATCTACTCCCCGCGCGGGTAGAAGTTTTGTTTATGCAGCAATTGAACATCTGTTAGTTGGTAAAAATAGACAATAGGTGCAGGAGTAGAGGCCATTCGGCCCTTCGAGCCAGCACCGCCATTCAATGTGATCGTGGCTGATCATCCCCAATCAGTACCCCGTTCTTGCCTTCTCCCCATATCCCCTGACTCTGCTATTTTTAAGAGTCCTATCTAGCTCTCTCTTGACACGCTAGAGGCAGGAAACATGTACCTGATGTTGGGGGAGTCCAGAACCAGGGGCCACACACACAGTTTAAGAATAAGGGGTGAGCAATTTAGAACGGAGACGAGGAAACACATTTTCTCATAATTTCAAGGTATCAGGGAGCAAAGATCCTATACATGCTAATTTATGTTCCAAGGCCAATTAAGTAATCGGAGGCTAAATAACGACACTTTTTCTCACAGAGAGTGGTGAGTCTGTGGAATTCTCTGCCTCAGAGGGCGGTGGAGGCCGGTTCTCTGGATGCTTCCAGCCTGCGTAGTCGTGCGCTATGATGCACTTTGTTTCCGCTCCCTGAGCCTTGTTGCGGTAATTGTAATCAAGGCTCTGTGTGTTGGAAGCACCTGGCCTGTGCGCCAAGCTTCCCCTGGGCCTGTTGTGGCGGGCGGCTCACGGAACGGCGAGCGTGGCTCAGGTCACGGGATGGAGATATATATCCTCACCTCCAGCTTCCCTTCACTGACGGCATTCGGAGGGAGCAGGAGAGACCAGAGAAGCAGGAGGCTCCCCATCTGGTCTGAGGAAGGGGGTGCCCGACCCAGGAACGCCACCCGCCCACGTTCTCCGGAGACGCTGCTTGACCCCCCTGAGTCGCTCCGACACTTGGCGTCTTGTCTCAGCGGCTGAGTGCCGTTACACCTGGCCGGCTCGCTCGGAGAACCGCGGAGGAGGATGCGGAACGGAAGCTTGTCGCTGGAAGAGGCGCTCCGGCTGTTTCTGGGCATCGCGGTGGTGCGACCGCTGACCCCTCCCCAGGAGTTCCGCCCGTTCTTCTTCCCCACCCCGAGGGCCCCCAGTGGGACCAGCCCGACCTCTCCCCTCCGAGCCCCGGGCTCCACGCGGTAGCCTCTCGATGTGGACACGGGTCACGGTAACCTCGCTCGCATCCTACCTTACTGGGGGTGGGGGGGGGGGGGGGTTCCGGTCAGTGGGGAAAGTAGCTCAGGACAAGCAGAGGTTCGAGCATGGGTCGCTGACCTCCAGAATGAGTCTGTGGAATTCTCTGCCTCAGAGGGCGGTGGAGGCCGGTTCTCTGGATACTTTCAAGAGAGAGTTAGATAGGGCTCTTAAAAATAGCAGAGTCAAGGGGATATGGGGAGAAGGCAGGAACGGGGTCCTGATTGGGGATGATCAGCCATGATCACATTGAATGGCGGTGCTGGCTCGAAGGGCCGAATGGCATCTACTCCTGCACCTGTTGTCTGTTGTTTATTGTCTATTGATCGCAAGCCATTGTTTAGTTCATAACAGACTCATTTATGGATTAATACAGCATGGAAACAGGCCCTTCGGCCCAACTGGTCCATGTTGACCAAAATGTCCCATTTGCCAGCGTCTGGCCCTTCTCCCTATAAACAGTTCCTATCCACGTACCCGTCCAAGATAGACACAAAATGCTGGAGTAACTCAGCCATGATCACATTGTAGGGCGGTGCTGGCTCGATGGGCCGAATGGCCTACTCCTGCACCTATTGCCTATTGTGTATTGTGTGGGCGAGTTGGGCCGAAGGGCCTGTTTCCGCTTTGTATCACTCTATGACTCTATGGTGCGTGTGGGACTGGGCTGAAAGGGAAAAGCGGATAGCTGGGGAAATCAAGGTGAAGTGATTGAACTGTGCGCTGGTCTCCTTGAGGTATCCACTGATTAATCTTGTGTTGGACGGAGATTGGGCCGATTCAGATCGATTTCCCTGGGGTGATGGGCGGTGCCCTGGGGTGAAGGGGCAGGAGTGCGCTGGCACTTGTAATCATTGCTGCATTGTCCTGAAGCAATTAGCCAAAGACCTACTAATGCGCTGAGAACAGGCAGCGCTATCTTGGGTCTGAGGAAGGGTCTCGACCTGAAACGTCGCCCATTCCTTCTCTCCAGAGACGCTGCCTGTCCCGCTGAGTTACTCCAGTGTTTAGCGCCCATCTTCGGTTTAAACCGGCGTCTGCAGTTCCTTCCCGCACGACCGCAATCTTGGGAACGTTTGCCGGGAGAAAGGTTCTTCCGGATGGATTCCACGCGCGCGTATTCCCGGGATGAGCTGCTTTGCGTTCTCTTTCGCTTGGCGCTCTGGCGACACCGATCCATCGTGGGAACGGTGAACACGGATCACCCGTGCGTGCGGCAGCCAGCAACGACCCTGACGTACCCGGGCACCTCCACTCCGCACTCCAGCAGGGCAACCACCTCAGGTACAGTCCCCAGAGGAAGGTAGGGTGGATCGACCCCGGCCTCGGGTTCCAGAGGCCACACCTGTCTTAATGCCAGACCTCGTATGCAGCAACGATCACTTTCAGTCCGACACGAGAGAGAGAGAGAGGTCCAGGGGGAAAGGGGAAATACAACGGGATCTGGGGGTTCCTTGTGCATCAGTCAATGAAAGTAAGCAGGGTAGACAAAAATGCTGGAGAAACTCAGCGGGTGCAGCAGCATCTATGGAGCGAAGGGCATAGGCAACGTTTCGGGCTGAAACCCTTCTTCAGGAGGAGTCTGAAGAAGGGTTTTGGCCCGAAACGTTGCCTATTTCCTTCGCTCCATAGATGCTGCTGCACCCGCTGAGTTTCTCCAGCACTTTTGTCTACCTCTTCTGGCAGCTCGTTCCACACACCTTCTGCATGAAAAGAGTTATCACTTAGGTTCCGATTAAATCTTTCCCCTCTTACCTTAAACCCACATCCTCTGCTTCATGATTCCCCATCTCTGGGTGAAAGGCTCTGTTCATTCTCCCCATCTATTCCCCAGTTTCTCAGTGTAGGTTAGATACTGAGTTCGGTTCTCCTTTCGTTGAATCTCAGAAGTTCTAGCAGAAGAATTAGGCCATTCGGCCCATCTACTCTACTCTGCTATTCAATCATGGCCGATCTATCTCTCCCTCTAAACCCCATTCTCCTGCCTCCTCCCCGTAACCCCTGTAACCCATTCTAATCAAGAATCTATCTATCTCTGCCTTAAAAATATCCACTGACTTGTGGCCTCCACAGCCGCCTGTGGCAATGAATTCCGCAGATTCACCACCCTCTGACTAAAGAAGTTCCTTCTCATCTTCCTAACAGAACATCCTTTAATTCTGAGGCTGTGACCTCTGGTCCTAGACTCTCCCACTAGTGGAAACATCCTCTCCACATCCACTCTATCCAGGCCTTTCACTATTCGGTAAGTTTCAATCAGGTCCCCCCTCAATCTTCTAAACTCCAGCGAGTACAGGCCCAGTGTCGTCAAACGCTCATCATACGTTAACCTACCCCTTCCTGGGATCATTCTCATAAACCTCCTCTGGACCCTCTCCAGAGCCAGCACATCCTTCCTCAGATGAGGGGCCCAGAATTGCTCACAATATTCCAACTGCGACCTGACCAGCGCCTTATAGAGCCTCAGCATTACCTCCCTGTTTCTGTATACGAGCCCTCTCGAAATTAATGCATTGTGTTTGCCTTCCTTCCTACTCATAGAAACATAGAAACATAGAAATTAGGTGCAGGAGTAGGCCATTCGGCCCTTCGAGCCTGCACCGCCATTCAATATGATCATGGCTGATCATCCAACTCAGTATCCCGTACCTGCCTTCTCTCCATACCCTCTGATCCCCTTAGCCACAAGGGCCACATCTAACTCCCTCTTAAATATAGCCAATGAACTGGCCTCGACTACCCTCTGTGGCAGAGAGTTCCAGAGATTCACCACTCTTTGTGTGAAAAAAGTTCTTCTCATCTCGGTTTTAAAGGATTTCCCCCTTATTTTTAAGCTGTGACCCCTTGTCCTGGAATTCCCCAACATCGGGAGCAATCTTCCTGCATCTAGCCTGTCCAACCCCAAGAATAATCCAGTCTGAAGAAGGGTTTCGGCCCGAAACGTCGCCTATTTCCTTCGCTCCATAGATGCTGCTGCACCTGCTGAGTTTCCCCAGCAATTTTGTGTACCCCCTTAAGAATTTTGTAAGTTTCTATAAGATCCCCTCTCAATCTCCTAAATTCTAGAGAGTATAAATCAAGTCTATCCAGTCTTTCTTCATAAGACAGTCCTGACATCCCAGGAATCAGTCTGGTGAACCTTCTCTGCACTCCCTCTATGGCAATAATGTCCTTCCTCAGATTTGGAGACCAAAACTGTACACAATACTCCAGGTGTGGTCTCACCATAACCCTGTACAACTGCAGTAGAACCTCCCTGCTCCTATACTCAAATCATCTTAACCTTCCTTACAAACTGGTCCTGCGCTTAAATGGTTAGTCAAACTAAAGGGCCTGTCCCACTTGACGATTTTTTATTTGGCGACTGCCGCCGGTGTCATATCAGGGTCGCCAAAATTTTTTGAACATTTCAAAATCCAGCGGCGACAAAAAAATGTTGCGACACTTGGAAAAACACCGTGCGTCTATACGTCATCATGCCGCGTATTTTTCGTTGACCTGATACGCCAGTCAATGATGCCGGCAGTCACCGAAAAAATCGCTAAATGCGACAGGCACTTGACACCAAAATGTAGAAAGCACTGCTGGCTCGACTTCAGTTCACCTTCTCCAATGGTAGAATCCTGCCATTTGGGCATTATCCTTGGTATTCTTTGAGGAAGACGTCCTTTAGGAATTTCTTGCTTCTGTTGTTGTCCAATTTCCACTCTGCTAAGTGTCTGTTCCACCAAGATCGCACCTGCCTCATGGAATTATGCAGTCATCCCTCTCTGCTCTGAAGGGCACACCTGGCTGATTGAGGCAGGTTTTCCACTGCAGGCGAGTGGCAACAGGCGAGGTGCGTTTGGAGGTGGGGATGGAACAGTCGGCTTGAGGTCCTGAGAGGCCACGGGCAGAACCCACGAGAAAGCCAAAGTCGCGCGGGTCGCAGCTTGGGAAACACGCCAGGCGCACGACGAAACGTTCGGAAAAATGTTTTCATGTTTGTCCCAGAGGAGAGTTTGCTCAATTGTTGCGGAGGTTTCTGTAAGAGCCAGCCGACCAATTTTAGTTTTAGTTGAGTTCAACTTTAATTGTCCCGTGCATCGAGGTACAGTGAAAAGCTTTTATGTTGCGTGCTATCCAGTCAGCGGAAACACTACACGCGATTACAATCGAGCCTTGGTGAGACCACACCTGGAGTATTGCGTACAGTTTTGGTCTCCTAATCTGAGGAAAGACATTCTTGCCATAGAGGGAGTACAGAGAAGGTTCACCAGACTGATTCCTGGGATGGCAGGACTTTCATATGAAGAAGGACTGGATAGACTTGGCTTGTACACGCTAGAATTTAGAAGAATGAGGGGGGATCTTATAGAAACTTACAACATTTATTAGGGGTTTCGGCCCGAAGCGTTGCCTTTTTCCTTCGCTCTATAGATGCTGCTGCACCCGCTGAGTTTCTCCAGCTTTTTTGTGTACCTTCGATTTTCCAGCATCTGCAGTTCCTTCTTAAACATTTAATTAGGGGTTGGACAGGCTAGATGCAGGAAGATTGTTCCCGATGTTGGGGAAGTCCAGAACAAGGGGTCACAGTTTAAGGATAAGGGGGAAGTCTTTTAGGACCGAGATGGGAAAAACATTTTTTACACAGAGAGTGTTGAATCTGTGGAATTCTCTGCCGCAGAAGGTAGTTGAGGCCACAGTTCATTGGCTATATTTAAGAGGGAGTTAGATGTGGCCCTTGTGGCTAAAGGGATCAGGGGGTATGGAGAGAAGGCAGGGATGGGACACTGAGTTGGATGATCAGCCATGATCATATTGAATGGCGGTGCAGGCTCGAGGGGCCGAATGGCCTACTCCTGCACCTATTGTCTATGTTTCTATGTTTCTATGAACCATCAACAGTGCACAGAAGGAGGAGATTAAGCATAGTTAGTGTCAGAAAAACTGCAGTTGAAATAAAGAATTGGATAGTGTGGGGCGGATGTAATCCATTGCTGGGACCAGCGATAAAGTTCGCTCCTTAAAACAGACAACAACACAAAGATTTAAAGGTAAACCAAGCCAAGCTTTACTCAATTCATCATGACGTGGACCAGTACAGAGAGTATACCAATACATTCAGTGCTCGCCGAGCAGCCACTCAAAGATGCAGTGTTTTACAATCTCTTAAAGTCAAATAAATGCCTTAGTCATTTTTCCAAAAAATACTGCCGAGTACCACTTCGAAGTAACAACTGCTGACGTCTGGTCAAGCGACTGTTATCTTATCTTCTGCGGAGCAGCGATCTATGTACGTCAGTACAGGTCAACTACTGTTCTGTAGTTAGCTTAAGGGACAGAAGTTTAGGGGCAACATGAGGGGGAACTTCTTTACTCAGAGAGTGGTAGCGGTGTGGAATGAGCTTCCAGTGGAAGTGGTGGAGGCAGGTTCGATTTTATCATTTAGAAATAAATTGGATAGATATATGGACGGGAAAGGAATGGAGGGTTATGGTCTGAGTGCAGGTAGATGGGACTAGGGGAGAGTTATGCCCCTGTCCCACTTAGGAAACCTGAATGGAAACCTCTGGAGACTTTGTGCCCCACCCGAAGGTTTCCGTGTGGTTCCCGGAGGTTTTTGTCAGTCTCCCTACCTGCTTCCACTACCTGCAACCTCCGGCAACCACCTGCAACCTCCGGGAGCCGCACGGAAACCTTGGGTGGGGCTCAAAGTCTCCAGAGGTTTCCGTTCAGGTTTCCTAAGTGGGACAGGGGCATAAGTGTTCGGCACGGACTAGAAGGGCCAAGATGGCCTGTTTCCGTGCTATAATTGTTATATGGTTATATGGTTATGGTTATATCCCAGGCATATTCTGTTTTGTGTGGTTTTTCCAAGGATTGCAAGTTTCGGTAACACATGAGTCAGCAATATTTCAGTAAGCAGTTACCCCCATACGAGGCATCAACAGTGTTTCAGTTCCCAGCTACACGAGTCAGCAGTGTATTTCCTCTGTCAGCAGTTTTAAAACTACGTAAGCATTTAAGCAAAAATGGAAAATGGTCAAGTATCCCATCATGCAAGATAACCCTAACTAATAGCGATTAATAGACAATAGACAATAGGTGCAGGAGTAGGCCATTCGGCCCTTTGAGCCAGCACCGCCATTCAATGTGATCATGGCTGATCATCCCCAATCAGTACCCCGTTCCTGCCTTCTCCCCATATTCCCTGACTCCGCTATCTTTAAGAGCCCTATCGAGCTCTCTCTTGAAAGTTATAATAATAATAATAATACATTTTATTTATGGGCGCCTTTCAAGAGTCTCAAGGACACCTTACAAAAATTTAGCAGGTAGAGAAAAAACATGTAAGGGGAATGAAATAAATAGTAGAGACATGACTAGTACACAAAGTAAAGACAGAATTCAATACAAAACACAATACGAGGCAATTAATGCACAGATGAAAAGGGAGGGGGACGAGGGGCTAAGGATAGGCAGAGGTGAAAAGATGGGTCTTGAGGCGGGACTGGAAGATGGTGAGGGACACGGAATTGCGGATCAGTTGGGGGAGGGAGTTCCAGAGCCTGGGAGCTGCCCTGGAGAAGGCTCTGTCCCCAAAACTGCGGAGGGTGGACTTGTGGATGGAGAGGAGACCGGCCAGTGTCCAGAGAACCGGCCTCCACCGCCCTCTGAGGCAGAGAATTCCACAGACACACTTTCATTCGCAGGCAGAGAGTCTTCTGGCAATTGTTCTGTTGTGTTTAGCTCATTTTCTGTCTCCATCACTGCCTAAAATGTCGTCTGGAAAAAAAGGGTCGCCACTTTCTCACTCCCAAATAAGGGACAAAAGGTCAAAATACGGGACAAATTCCCCACGGCAATTCGTTGACCGACTAGGCCGTGTCTGGGTGAATGATGAGTTGGGCCCGGGTGCTGGACTGCACACAAAGCCCAGCCGGCGGGCCAGCTGAGGAGTTTTGGCCTGGGGGCCGCGCGCAAAGTCCGGCGCCCCGTCCAACTCGTGAACCGATGATCCGACAGTCCCCTCGACCCGAGTAGCAGCGATCAAATACGGGACAAGTGCAGTCCCGTACGGGGCAAACCAATTTAGCCCAAATATACGGGATGTCCCGGCTAATACGGGACAGTTGGCGACCTTGTCTAAAAAACTACCACCAATTACTATCGCGACGTTTAAGAAACATTTGGACAGGTACATGGATAGGACAGGTTTAGAGGGATTATGGGCCAAACGCAAGCAGGTGGGACCAGTGTAGGTGGGGCATGTTTGTCGGCATGGGCAAGTTGGGCTGTGGAGCCGTTCACAGTGTACAGATGCATGATAAAAGAATTAAGTTAGGCGCAAGGTAAAGCCCGATCAAGGATAGTCCGAGAGTCACCAATTAGCCATTATTGGTGAACAGCAGGAGCGGGTGCAGGAGTAGGCCATTCGGCCCTTTGAGCCAGCACCACCATTCAATGTGATCACGGCTGATCATCCCCAATCAGTACCCCGTTCCTGCCTTCTCCCCGTATCCCCTGACTCCGCTATCTATAATCTATAAGAACCTTATCTAGCTCTCTTTTGAAAATATCAGTACAGACTGGAAGGGCTGAATGGCCTCTGGACATTTTTTGTGAGCAGAGAACATATCTACATAGACTGAGTCTCCCAGGGGAACAATTTTTAATTTGGGTTGCTTGGTTGTTAATCAGATCCAGCGTTGTGACTCTGCGCTGCCGATAATTAATGCTGGTGTGTGCCTTCTCTCTTATTTGGTTTCATTCCTCAATAATTAATTGTACCGACAGATAATTCCCATGGATCTTTTAAGTGGCAGATGTTTGTGGGTTTGGAGATAGGGCGGGATGTAGTGTGGGTGCGTTCGGTCTCCATAAATCAGCCCATCGCTCGCTTGCATCGCAACACAGATGCATCGGTACTTCGTGGGACTAGAGCTCCCATCAATCTTCCCGTCATTTCCCA
Source organism: Amblyraja radiata (assembly GCF_010909765.2). NCBI lineage: Eukaryota > Metazoa > Chordata > Chondrichthyes > Rajiformes > Rajidae > Amblyraja > Amblyraja radiata. The sequence goes on from NC_045969.1 coordinate 2,402,684, forward strand.
TTGTCCCGTTGCTTCCCGTACCTTGCGCGGGGGGAGCCAGGGCGATCTCTTTAGCCGCTGACTCTGACCGCTGGCTTGAGTTGCACATTCTTTGTTGAGAAATACTGGAAAACATTAGGCTTGTCATGGCAGAAAAACCAGATCAATTTCTTCAGACAAGGACACCCTTTACTGAATTCTTGCAAAAATAGTACGGTGAAACACAAATTTAAATTAAAACCGATGCTATGTTGGGTGAGGATGGGGGGGGGGGGGGTGGCAAGGGGCAAGGTATATCCCCTTTTTGCCTTGGTAGTTTAGGGGACTCTCTCTGCTTCTCCTTTACTCTAACTTTTCACTTTTTACTTCTTTTCTTTTTTGCTTTTTCTTTCTTTCTTTCCCTTTTTTCCCTTTTTATAATTTAAGTGAGTAAGTGCGTTTATTGGCCAAGGATTCACATACAAGGAATTTGCCTTGGTGCTCCGCCCACAAGTAACAACATGACACACAGTGACAGTTACGAATGACTCAGAAAACACTAAACATGAATAATAATAATAATAAAACATTAATGATAAAACACCTTTGATTAAGCCTGTGAACCAACAAAATACCAGATCAAAGGGAATAAGGTAATAAGGTTAAAAATGAACTGGACAATAATCGTATAATTTTAAATGCCGAATGTTTTATCTTTGTACAATTGCTCAAGAGAGTTTATTGTCATGTGTCCCTGATAGGACAATGAAATTCTTGCTTTGCTTCAGCACAACAGAACATAGTCGGCATGAATACAGAACAGATCAGTGTGTCCATATACCATAATATAAATATATACACACATGAATAAATAAACTGATAAAGTGCAAATAAACATATAATTGGTTATTAATAATCAGAGTTTTGTCCGAGCCAGGTTTAATAGCCTGATGGCTGTGGGGAAGTAGCTATTCCTGAACCTGGTCGTTGCAGTCTTCAGGCTCCTGTACCTTCTACCTGAAGGTAGCAGGGAGATGAGTGTGTGGCCAGGATGGTGTGGGTCCTTGATGATACTGCCAGCCTTTTTGAGGCAGCGACTGCGATAAATCCCCTCGATGGAAGGGAGGTCAGAGCCGATGATGGACTGGGCAGTGTTTACTACTTTTTGTAGTCTTTTCCGCTCCAGGGCGCTCAGGTTAAAAATAAATAAATAAATAAATAAATAAAATGAAAAAGAGATAATATGTAAGGAAAAGCAGGCATTTCCAGTTTCGGTTTATTGTCCCGTGTACCGAGGTACAGTGAAAAGCTTCTGTTGCGTGCTAAACCAGTCAGCGGAAACACAACACATGATTACAATCGAGCCGTCCACAGTGTACAGATACATGATAAGGGAATAACGTTTAGTGCAAGGTAAAGCCAGCAAAGTCCGATCAAGGATAGTCCGAGGGTCACCAATGAGGTGGATCGAAATTTAGGACGACTGCAGGAATATCCCAAAATGTTCTGCAGCTCAGGAAGTGTCTGTGTTGAAGGGCGGCGCGGTGGAGCAGCGGGTAGAGCTGCCACCAGAGACCCGAGTTCGATCCCGACTTAGGATGCTCACTGTGTGGAGTTTGCACTTTCTCCCTGTGGCCGCGTGGGTTTCCTCCGGGTGTTCCGGTTTCCTCCCACATCCCAAAGACTTGCAGGTTTGTGGGTTAATTGCCTTCCTGTAAATTGCCCCCTAGTGTGTAGTCAGTGGATGAGAAAGTGGGTTGTCATAGGTCTAGTGTGAGGGTTCCCAACCTGGAGGTACATTTCACCAACCCAGGGGGGAGATTTGTTGATTCTGGATTTGTACACATTTTTTCTCATTGACTGACTGCGTTTGGTTCTGGCCTACCGGTATCTGTTACATAGAAACATAGAACCCCGTTGCTGCCTTCTCCCCATACCCCCTGACTCCGCTATATTTAAGAGCCCTATCTAGCTCTCTATCTCTGGGGTGTAAGCTACCCAGGCGAAACGTGAGGTGCTAGAAAGGTCTCGACCCGAAACATCGCCCATTCCTTCTCTCCAGAGATGCTGCCTCGCCCGCCGAGTTACTCCAGCATTTTGTGTCTACCATCGATTTTACCAGCATCTGCAGTTCTTTCGTACACAAGCAGGAACGTGGTACTGATTTTGGATGATCAGCCATGATCATATTGAATGGCGGTTCTGGCTCGAAGGGGCCGAATGGCCTACTCCTGCACCTATTGTCTATGTTTCTATCAAAATATTCTATGTTTCAATGAGCATCTGTGGACAGGGTGACTTGTTCAGCATTTATGTATGTAACCTGAATTCCTTTAGCATCACTCAGAACCCTGTTAAGTATGAATGTATGTTTAGATTGTGGGAGGAGCGATGAGCTGTTTTTGATAAATGCTGTCTAGAATTATACAAGAATCATATGATAATAAGAGAACATTTTAGACTGTAAAGGGTCTGTCCCACTTGCGCGATGTTTTTCGATGGCTGCCGGCACCCGTCATAGTCGTAACGGGTCGCCGAAAATGTTCAACGTTGAAAATTCAGCGCCAATTGGACTAAAGGGCCTGAATATATACACGTGTGAGTGTGTGTGTATATATATATAATATATACGTACTGAATACAAATAATGTTTTATTTAGCAAAAAAACAAAAGTGCTGGAGTAACTCAGCGGGTCAGGCAGCATCTGTGGAGAACATGGATAGGTGATGTTGAGCGCTGGGACCCTTCCTCAGACTTTCGATCTGAGGACAGGTTCCGATTTGAAACATCGTCTGTCCATTCCCTCCACAGATGCTGCCTGACCCGCTGAGTTCCTCCAGCACTTTTGTTTTTTAGTTCCAGATTCCAGCACCTGCAGTCTCTCGTATCTCCAATTGTCCACTCATGAGGCCAAACTCTTGTACGATATTTGTGGGGGTGGGAAGGGGGAAAAGGTCACCAGCGGAACGAGGCCACTCGGCCCATCGAGCCTGCTCCGCGTGCAAAGATTGAGGTTGCATCGATTGTGTGCAATGTCTGTGCATTTGTGAATCATTCTTCATTTCATTGGTTTTGGCCAAGGGTTGAAGGCACTTTCTGGAATTGGCTTCAGGTGTTCAATAATTTTTTAAATGACATTGATCCTGAAGTGAAACCCCTTGTACAGATAGCCCTGGTGTTTTTTTTGTTTTTGTTTTTTTGTTTTTGTTTTTTTTATATTTATTTATTAGAAGTAGACATATTATACAATGTAATTACATATTATAGTAGAAAAAAAACTTTTCATATACATCAGTCATACATTATTAAAATTTTCCATTATCAATTACTTCTGCTTCTAGTATTTTTATTTTTTATAGAAAGCGAGAAAAAGAGAGGGTAGAAAGTTACAAATAAAAGAGGAAGCAAAAAAAAAAAAAAAAAAAAAAAAAAAAAAAAAAAAAAAAAAACACAACAGAAAAACAAGGAAGGTGGAATGGGTTACCTGTGATACATCAATGGAGATAGGTTCGTAGGTTATAAAGTATAGAGTATAGTTTTTCATCTGTTCCCGAGTTCAAGTTTCAGCTGGGTCCTCGTGCTGTGCCAGTCTATCCCTTCAGATAGTTAATGAATGGAGCCCAAATTTTATGGAAAAGATCTTGTTTGTCCATTAAGACAAGTCTAATTCTTTCTAAGTATAGGGTCTCCGACATTTCCGTAATCCACATTTTGATTGTGGGGGTTGTAGGGCCTTTCCAAAATTTTAATATTAATTTTTTTCCGGTTATTATACTGTAATTGAGGAAGTTTCTTTGGTTTGTTGTGAGTGTTAAGCTTTGTTCTGATATTCCAAGTATTATTAATTTTGTGTCTGGGTCCAGTTTTGTATTAATAACTTTTGAAGTTATTTCAAAAATATCTGTCCAGAAATGTTTAAGTTTTATACAGTTTGCAAAAGTATGTGTTAAATTAGCCTCTAAATGTAGACATTTATCACAAATAGGAGAGATTTGTGGGAAAATTCTATTTAGTTTTATTTTAGAGACCCCAATGAATTAATGGGCCTGTCCCACTTAGGTGATTTTTTAGGCAACTACAGGCGACTAGTTTATCGCCACATGTTCGCCGGTGGTCGGCGGGAGTCGTCTCCTCAGTCGCGTAAAATGTCGTAGCGTCTTTCTGGTCGCCGCTAAATTTTCAACATGTTGAAACATTTTCGCCGACAGTGGGCTTGACGCCAATGAGCGTAGCTTGACTTGTCCTGATGTAGGAGCTGTCGTAGGTTGTCGCCAGGGTGACGAAGGTTGTCGCCGGTTTTTCGGTGACCTGCTACAGCCATGACGGTCGCCGGCAGTTGCCTAAAAAATCGCAATGTGGGACATGCCCATTACTCTGTGCCTGTTGATATACATCAATATTGCCTTTAATTCTTATTCTTCACCAGTTGTAAGGACTTCGGTGGTATGGGATGGTACACAATATGGTATGGGATGGTATAGTACACAGTATGGTTATGCTATGGTATGGCATACAGTATTGTATGGTACACAATATGGTATGGTATGGAATGGTATACATTATGGTATGGAGTGGTATACATTGTGGCATGGAATTGTATACATTATGGCATGGAATGGTATACATTATGGTATGGGGTGAAACTTTGTTTGTCACAGTGCAATCGTTTTTCTATACCTTCAGTTACACATTGTTACACATTGTTTCACATTGTTACACATTGTTGCACATTGCTACAGATTTTTACACATTGCTACATAATGTTACAAATTGTTGCACAATGCTCATTATATCCCACTTTGTTGCACGTTGTTGCACTTTGTTGCACGTTGTTGCACTTTGTTGCACATTGGCTCCTGGGAGAATGGGGTTGAGAGGGAAAGGCAGATCCGCCATGATCGAACGGTGGAGCAGACTAGATGGGCCGAACGGCCCGATTCTGCTCCAATGCCGTGAGATGTTATGACATCATGCAGAGGGGGGTGCACTCCTTGCTTTTCTGCCGTGTGTCTGGCGTGTTGTGCAGTCAACATGGCACAAACATGCAACGATGCGCCAGCCACACCTGGCCTCAACAACACACCGTTCCCCGGAGGGCACGGTGGGAGCTTGCGGGACGAGGTGGGAGGGCTCAGAGAAACCTGGGTCCAATGTTTTTCCACCCTCGCTTCCAGAACGGCAGGGAGTCGCTCAGATAGAACAAGGCAAAGCCAGCTCTGTAAGCTGCCTTGGTGGATGACTGGAATGATCCTTGTTCGTACCAGCCTCTTGCCAGCTTGTTGAACCACGCTAATGCTTGCAAACATGTTTCACAAAGGAGCCTTCTCCAAGGAAGAAATGCTCTGCATGCTGCTTTTACGGATGTCTCTGTCCGATCCGTTCCATAAGACAAGGTTTAAGGCAGATAAGCCCTGTGTCAAGGGCATGACAACAGTGTCTTATGATAAAACGACCGAGGCCATCTCCTTCCCTTTCACCATTAATTACGTTTCAGGTAACTTCTTATTTGATTATTGTTAGTATGAGTCTGGTGTCGGTGTTGCTTTGTAGTTGGGGGGGTTGTAGTCCCAGTTGGCCCTTGCCCCTTTCATGCCCCAAAGCCCACCTTGGTCACCTCGAGACCATGACCCAGTGCTCTCATACAGGGCACCGCTGCATGTTGAGCCCCTTGCCAAATCTCTGTTGCGTCTGGCTATCCAGCTGGGAATGAAGGGGAATTATTTTGGAATCTGGGGTGTTTAAGAAGGAACTGCGGATGCTGGAAAAATCGAAGGTAGACAAAAATGCAGGAGAAACTCAGCGGGTGAGGCAGCATCTGTGGATGCTGCCTCACCCGCTGAGTTTCTCCAGCATTTTTGTCTACCTTGGGATCTGGGCTGGTTTCTTTGCAAGCCCGGGCTAGTTTCCTTGCTAGCCCTAGAGTGCTAGTACCCCTTAGGCCAATGTGCTGGCCAACTTGGCCTTTGCCAATGGGATCCACCATCCCCAAGTGAGATCAACCCTTCACGGTACCAAGCGAGTCCTTTTGCCCAGGTTTATTCCCAGATGCTGGCAAATGGCTTAAAGCTGGAAATTCCTAGAGGAAAATTCGACACACTTGGATCAGTGAGCTGCAGTCATGAGATGAGATCCCACAAGGATACTGGTGTGGGAGGGGGTGGAACTTAGATTTGGTTAACATAGAATAAATCTAGCATCAGTAATGGAGAGTGAGCAACTACAGGATTGGTGCAAGAACCCATTCCATGGTTCCTTCACCAACCTCCGCCATCCTTACTTAGAAACATAGAAAATAGGTGCAGGAGTAGGCCATTTGGCCCTTCGAGCCTGCACCGCCATTCAATATGATCATGGCTGATCATCCAACTCAGTATCCCATCCCTGCCTTCTCTCCATACCCCCTGATCCCTTTAGCCACAAGGGCCACATCTAACTCCCTCTTAAATATAGCCAAATGAACTGTGGCCTCAACTACCTTCTGTGGCAGAGAATTCCACAGATTCACCACTCACTGTGTGAAAAATGTTTTTCTCATCACGGACCTAAAAGATTTCCCCCTTATCCTTAAACTGTGACCCCCTTGTGCTGGACTTCCCCAACATCGGGAACAATCTTCCTGCATCTAGCCTGTCCAACCTTGGGTCCAATCCCATCCCACCCCAGGCCCACACCAATGTGGTTGGCTCTTAACTGCCCCTTGCAATGGCCCAAACAATTGCCCTTGGACCAATTCCATCCAATTCAAGGCCAACTGGGGGAGGGCAAATAATGGCGACCTTCCCAAACTGGGTATCTGCGGCCAATGTATTGATCAGTAAGGGGTCAAAGAAATGCATATTGTTTAGTAAAATGAAAGAATGACGATTTAAGCTGTTCATGTTTTTGCGCTGTTCCGCGGTGAGAGATTTTATTTTCTGTTAGCGATGTGATATTTTGGCAATTTATTTTTAAAAATCTCCATTTTCTCTCACGGTTTTGGCAGCTGAGGCCAATATCTGAGCCCACTCGCCCCCACCCACCCCCCCTTGCAGAGATCTGGTGTGAGGTCCTAGACAATAGACAACAGGTGCAGGAGGAGGCCATTCGGCCCTTCGAGCCAGCACCGCCATTCATTCTGATCATGGCTGATCGTCCCCTATCAATAACCCGTGCCTGCCTTCTCCCCATACCCCTTGATTCCACTAGCCCCTAGAGCTCTATCTAACTCTCTCTTAAATCCATCCAGTGACTTGGCCTCCACTGCCCTCTGTGGCAGGGAATTCCACAAATTTACAACTCTCTGGGTGAAAAAGTATTTTCTCACCTCAGTCTTAAATGGCCTCCCCTTTATTCTAAGACTGTGGCCCCTGGTTCTGTTCGATGAATTTTTTGATGCCCGGATTTACACGCCCAAGGCTTGCGTCTGCAGAAGTGAGTTGACATTCAAACCGCGAGTTCCAAAGTGAGCCCGGGTTTGAGATGAAATAACTCCAGTCCGTCCTTTCCCTCAGATTAACATGATCGTAGATGGACAAAAATGCCGGAGAAACTCAGCGGGTGAGGCAGCATCTATGGAGCGAAGGGTCTCGACCCGAAACATCAGCTATTTCCTTCGCTCCATAGATGCTACCTCACCCGCTGAGTTTCTCCAGCATTTTTGTCTACCTTCGATTTTTCCAGCATCTGCAGTTCCTTCTTAAACATAATTATAGTGGAAGGTTTGTCAATTCTCATTGGCCTTTACCTGCATGTTTCAACACATCATCCATCACCTTTCCCTCCCCCATCTGTTCCTTTTGGAAGGAGACAAGGAGGAATTTCTTGTGTGGATGTGGAGAGGATGTTTCCACTGGTGGGAGAGTCTAGGACTAGAGGCCACAGCCTCAGAATTAAAGGACATTCTTTTAAGAAGGAGTTGAGGAGGAATTTCTTGAGTCAGAGGGTGGTGAATCTGGAGGAATTCTTTGCCACAGACGGCTGTGGAGGTCAAGTCGGTGGATGTTTTCAAGGCAGAGATAGATAGATTCTTGATTAGTGCGTGTGTCAGGGGTTATGGGGAGAAGGCAGGAGAATGGGGTTAGGAGGGAGAGATAGATCAGCTGTGAATGAATGGCGGAGTAGACTTGATGGGCCGAATGGCCTAATTATGCTCCTATGACTTATGAACTTATACTCACCCTTGATCCCACTCTCTTTCTAAACCCTTAATGCTTTTGGTTTTTTTAAAACTATTTCATAATCTAACCAAAGAAGAAAATCAGAGACTTGGACATTTTGGGGGGGTTTTATCCAGCAGCATCTTGGACATTAATGAACAGCTGTTTTCTGCAGGGTTCCATATGGTCAGCTTAAGGTCCAAGGTCAGGGCATTGAATATTAGTCAGGAAGCCATGTGGGACTTTGGTTACACACACTCACACTCACACTCACTCACACTCACTCACACACATCTCATCTCACATACACTCTCACTCACATAAACACACTCATTCACACACACTCACACACTCACACACTCGCACTCACACTCACACACACACACACCCACACACACCTATTTGCATTAATTCATGCACTTACACACACTTGTTCTGTCACTCTCCCACTTACACACGCACACTTATTTTTCCACTCTCACACACACATTTACACGCACACACACACACTTCTTCTTTCACTCTTTCACACACACACACATGCACGCACACACACACAGACATATACATACGCACATACACACACATATACATACACACACTCGCACACACTTATTCTTTCACTCTCACATACGCGCACACACACACACACACACACACACACACACACACACACACACACACACACACATACACACACACACACATATATACACACACACACACACACACACACACATGCGCGCACACACACACAGACATATACATACGCACATACACACACACACACACACACACACACACACACACACACACACACACACACACATATACACACACACACATATACACACACACACATATACACACACACACACACACACACACACACACACACACACACACACACACACACACATATTCTGAAAGATTTCCCATTGCCCCTTATTTTCCACTGCGACGTGTATGTTGGTACCTGCTTGATCTGCGGTTACCTGCTACAAACACATCTGCAGTCAAGTAATGAGGACCTGTTGTGTCGGGGACAGCTGGCATCTGATGTCCTGGCCCCTGGAGATGGCAGCATTGCCTGCGTCTGCATCTCGGCGCCCGGGCTCCTGTGAGAGGAGATCTGAAGCCTTGCTCTCTGTTCAAGCTCCACACTAATTGCAACACATGCGGAGGGCCAGTGACGAGTAGCTGAGAGAGATTAATGATCTGTCCTTCCCAACATTGTTCACTGCCGGTCAAACATGCCTGAACTAAATGGAAGTGCAAAAGTTTGGAAACGCTTCCCCTAATGAGTGCTCTTAAGTGATAGGATCAGCATTAAACCATTCGGCCCATCAAGTCTACTCCACCATTGAATCATGGCTGATCTATCTCTCCCTCCTTAAGGGGCTGTCCCACTTTCACGACCTAATTCACGACCTCTGCCGAGTTTGGCCTTGACTCATACTCGCAGCATGGTCGTCACGAGGTCGTAGGAGGTCGTAGGTAGGTGTTAGCCGGCCGTGATGCTAGTCGTAGGTACTCGTGGCATCAAGTAGGCCGGGGCGTTTTTCTAGCCCGATGGAAAATGTCCACGAATAAAAAAGGTTGTGAGTTAGTTGGTGAATGTGGGGACAGGCCCTTAACCCCATTCTCCTGCCTTCCCCCCATAACCTCTGACACCCGTACTAATCAAGAATCTATCTATCTCTGCCTTAAAAATATCCACTGACTTGTGGCCTCCACTGCCCTCTGTCGCAGGGAATTCCACAAATTCACAACTCTCTGGGTGAAAAAGTTTTTTCTCACCTGTGTGGCCCCTGGTTCTGGACTGATCATGGCTGATCTATCTCTCCCTCCTAACCCCATTCTCCTGCCTTCTCCCCATAACCCCTGACACCCGCACTAATCAAGAATCTATCTATATCTCTGCCTTAAAATTACCCACCGACTTGTGGCCTCCACAGCCGTCTGTGGCAAAGAATTCCACAGATTCACCACCCTCTGACTAAAGAAATTCCTCCTCATCCCCTTCATAAAGGAATGTCCTTTAATTCTGAGGCTGTGACCTCTAGTCCTAGACTCTCCCACTAGTGGAAACATCCTCTCCACATCCACACTATCTAACACTCTGCTGTTGGGGTCCAGTGTGTGTTCCCACTATTTGATGCCTCTTTAGGGAAACATAGGGCATTGTGGCTCGACCAAGCCGTAACCTAGGCAACAGGAATTGGGGACATAAGGAACTTTTTAGTCTAATTTTGGTGAAAGATACACCATGGAAACAGCACCTTAATTCTGCTATTGGAACATGATAATAGACAATAGGTGCAGGAGTAGGCCATTCGGCCCTTCGAGCCAGCACCACCATTCAATGCTGATCATCCACAATCAGTACCCCGTTCCTGCCTTCTCCCCATATCCCCTGACTCCACTATCTTTAAGTGCCCTATCTAGCTCTCTCTTGAAAGTATCCAGAGAACCAGCCTACACCACCCTCTGAGGCAGAGAATTCCACAGACTCACAACACTCTGTGAGAAAAAGTGTTTCCTCATCTCTTACCCCTTATTCTTAAACTGTGTGTGGCCCCTGGTTCTGGACTCCCCCAACATCGGGAACATGTTTCCTGCCTCTAGCGTGTCCAAACCCTTAACAATCTTATATGTTTCAATAAGATCCCGTCTCATCCTTCTAAACTCCAGAGTATACAAGGCCAGACGCTCCATTCTCTCAGAATATGACAGTCCCGCCATCCCGGGAATTAACCTGGTGAACCTACGCTGGGCTCCCTCAATAGCAAGATTGTCCTTCCTGAAATTAGGGGACCGAAACTGCACAAAAGCTGGAGAAACTAGTCATGTGGTGAAACATCCAGGCATGCCTCCCATCAGAGTTGACAAACCCTAACTTTAGACCCATTGGAGTTCTTAAGTGATAGGAACAGAATGAAGCCATTCGGCCCATCAAGTCTACTCCACCATTGAATCATGGCTCAAATAATGTTCTCATTAACATTAGAAGGCAAGAGGACAGACAGGTGTCCTTTGCACCAGAGTGACAACCTCTTCTGGAGGTCCAATGCATTGATTGGAAGCTATTGTCCTCCCTCCCCCCACTGTCCTTAATGGCCACCATGTCTCCATTACTAGGCTTCACATGCCGAGCCTTGTGGACCAAGGTCACTTAGTTCCACAGGATAAGCCCTTGACTTTGGACTTGGGAAGAAATCTTGGTGTGTGTACAACAGCCAGGCCTGCCTACCCGTGGTAAACCTGTACTGTTAACTTCTAGGAGTTTGGAAAATAGATACGGGAGGACGAGCATCTTTTCGAGACATGCAGTGCCTCATCACGTTTTTAGACTACCACACGATCAGTGGCAAATTTAAAATGGATCTACCTTGTATGAAAGACCTAGTGGCAAAATTGTCTCGTCATAAGACTACGGCCAGCGCCGCTGCCCACACTGCAGCTCCATTCCTTCTCCGTAAGACCACAGGTAATGTTTCTGTATTCTTCTCGTCCGAGTCTCGTGGAACGAGCTGCCGGACAAGGAGGCAGGTACTGTCGCTACTTTGAAGATACATTTGGACAGGCGCATGTTTCAGAGGGAAATGGGCCAAATGCAGGCAGGTGGGACTAGTGTTTGAGGTATTGAAGGGTGTTGGGCAGACACTTTTGTGGAGCATGAAACTAACATGGACCAGTTGGGCCGATCATAGCAAAAGGATTTGAGTATAGGAGCAGGGAGGTTCTACTGCAGTTGTACAGGGTCTTGGTGAGACAACACCTGGAGTATTGCGTACAGTTTTGGTCTCCTAATCTGAGGAAGGCCATTCTTGCCATAGAGGGAGTACAGAGAAGGTTCACCAGACTGATTCCTGGGATGGCAGGACTTTCATATGAAGAAAGACTGGATAGACTCGGCTTGTACTTGCTAGAATTTAGAAGATTGAGGGGGGGATCTTATAGAAACGTACAAAATTCTTAAGGGGCTGGACAGGCTAGATGCAGGAAGATTGTTCCCGATGTTGGGGAAGTCCAGAACAAGGGGTCACAGTTTAAGGATAAAGGGGAAATCTTTCAGGACCGAGATGAGAAAAACATTTTTCACACAGAGAGTGGTGAATCTGTGGAATTCTCTGCCACAGAAGGTAGTTGAGGCCACAGTTCATTGGCTATATTTAAGAGGGAGTTAGATGTGGCCCTTGTGGCTAAAGGGATCAGGGGGTATGGAGAAGAGGCAGGTACAGGATACTGAGTTGGACGATCAGCCATGATCATATTGAATGGCGGTGCAGGCTCGAAGGGCCGAATGGCCTACTCCCGCACCTATTTTCTATGTTTCTATTTTTCTGTGGTGTAATTCCTCTGGAACTTTACCTGAGTTCTGTCCTGCAATCTGTGGCCATGAATGATGGCTTCAACTTATCTGTTTCGTACCTCATCATCTTCCGTCAGTCTTTGGTGTACCTTCGCCAAAGCATCTTCAACCTCATCGGAAGATAGACAGAAGTTTAGAAGGAAGAGGGGCGATCTCATTGAAACTTTTCGAATAGTGCAAGGCCTTGATAGAATGGATGTGGAGAGGATGTTTCCACTGGTGGGAGAGTCTCGGACCAGAAGGTCATAGCCTCAGATTAAATGAAGGTACCTTTTGAAAAGTGATGAAGAGGAATTTCTTTAGTCAGAGGGTGGTGAATCTGTGTAATTCATTGCCACAGACGGCTGTAAATGCTAAGCCATTGGGTATTTCTCTGCCTCAGACGGCGGTGGAGGCCGGTTCTCTGGATGCTTTCAAGAGAGAGCTAGATAGGGCTCTTAAAGATAGCGGAGTCAGGGGATATGGGGAGAAGGCAGGAACGGGGTACTGATTGAGGATGATCAGCCATGATCACATTGAATGGCGGTGCTGGCTCGAAGGGCCGAATGGCCTCCTCCTGCACCTATTGTCTATTTTAAAGCAGAAATTTACGGATCCTTGATTTGTAAGGGAGTCAAAAGTTACGGGGAGAAGGCAGGAGAATGGGGTTGAGGGGAAAATAGATCAGCCATGATTGACATTAGACAATAGGCAATAGGTGCAGGAGTAGGCCATTCGGCCCTTCGAGCCAGCACCGCCATTCAATGTGATCATGGCTGATCATCCCTAATCAGTACCCCATTCCTGCCTTCTGCCCAAATCCCCTGACTCTGCTATCATTAAGAGCCCTATCTAGCTCTCTCTTGAAAGTATCCAGAGAACCGGCCTCCACCGCCCTCTGAGGCAGAGAATTCCACAGACTCACCACTCTCTGTGTGAAAAAGAGTTGAATGGCGGGGTAGACTCGATGGGCCGAACGGCCCAATTCTGCTCCTATCCCTTATGAACATGAACTTTTGATCAGGGAGGAATCCTCAGTAAACCGAACATTGCCTCACCAATGATCTCTGCAAGGTTCCCCAGCTTCTCAAGTCAGCTTGTCCCCATTCCCTGCGACCAAATCTCAAGGGGACCTTGCTTGTCACCCTTCGAGAGTCGCTCATTGGTGTTTGGCCAAAGATCAGTGAAGCCAGTCTACGAAGAGCGCGTTGTGTTTCCGAGTGACTTTGAGGGGAGATGAACAAAAAAATCTGTACTGTTGATTTCCAGGAATTTGGAAAATAGATACTCCGGCTCGCTTGTCATATCGAGAGTTTGGTTGCATCAACGTTTTTCTAGACTACCATGCCGTCACAGGGACCTTCAAGTTGGACCTTCCCTGCATGAAGCAGCTCGCGACAAGGTTGGCTCAGTACAAAGCTGCGACATCTCACTCCACCAGCAGCACCCGGTCTCCTGCTGGGTGGACCGGGACCCCAGGTAACACAGTCGAACCTCCCCTCCCTCGTGTTGGGACCAAGTCAAGCCAAGTCAAGTTTATTCGTCACGTACACATAGGAGATGTGCAGTGAAATAAAAAGTGTCAATGCTCGCGGACTTTGTGCGAAAGGACAAACAAACAAACAAACTACGAACAGAATGTAACAGAATCACATATTCTTTTTCATATTAAATATTGTGGGCGGCTGGAAAAAGGGGGAAAAAAAACAGCAATTTAAAAAAAAAAGCGCGCCTTCACGCCCGCGCAGGGTTCTACTCCGTCGACTGACACCGCGTCGCTCTTATCATCGTTCATTTCGTGAGTAAGTGGAAGGTATGCGCGTAGCAACGGGGTCACCAGTTGTCGGATCCACTGAACCCCACGACGGGATCAAGAACAAACGCCTGTCCCACTTACGGGATTTTATTCGCCGACTGCCGGCACCCGTCATAGGTCGTAGCAGGGACAGAAGTTTAGGGGTAACATGAGGGGGAACTTCTTTACTCAGAGAGTGGTAGCTGTGTGGAATGAGCTTCCAGTGGAAGTGGTGGAAGCAGGTTCGATTTTATCATTTAAAAATAAATTGGATAGGTATATGGACGGGAAAGGAATGGAGGGTTATGGTCTGAGTGCAGGTAGATGGGACTAGGGGGGAGTAAGTGTTCGGCACGGACTAGAAGGGCCGAGATGGCCTGTTTCCGTGCTGTAATTGTTACATGGTTAGATGGTCTCTGAAAATATTCAACGTGTTGAAAATCCAGCGGCGACCAGAACAAGGTACGACTCTTTGGGCGACCACTCACGACCGTACAGGCTTCACCCCGCGACATGTCGCCTGTACGGTCGCGAGTCGTCTCCTCAGTCGCCCAAAGAGTCGTAGCGTCTTTCTGCTCGCCGCTGGATTTTCAACGTTGAACATTTTCGGCGACCTATGACGGCAGTAGCGGAGTCGAGGGATATGGGGAGAAGGCAGGAACGGGGCACTGATTGGGGATGATCAGCCATGGTCACATTGAATGGCGGTGCTGGCTCGAAGGGCCGAATGGCCTCCTCCTGCACCTATTGTCTATTGTCTATTATTGAATTAAAATGCAAATCAACTCGGGTTTATGAGCTTGCTGGAAACATGTACAACTCTATCTCAGAGTATAACGGAGTTACTGGTTATATCGTTGCACATGTCATCCAACTTGTGTTCGAGACGCTCTCCTTAGGCAGGTAACGTGACGAACCGTTCTTCCGTCCCCTTTCCTGCCGTGTTTACAATTACAGAGTGGGCGGGCACGGTGGCGCAGCGGTAGAGTTGCTGCCTCACCGGTCCAGAGACCCGGGTTCGATCCTGACTACGGGCGCTGTCTGTACGTTCTGCCCGTGACCTGCGTGGGTTTTCTCCGAGATCTTCGGTTTCGGTTTCCTCCCACACTCCAAAGACGTGCAGGTTTGTAGGTTAATTGGCTTGGTGTAAATGTAAAATTGTCCCTAGTGTGTTAGGGATAGTGTTAGTGTGCGGAGGATCGCTGGTCGGCACGGAATCGCTGGGCCGAAGGGCCTGTTCCCGCGCTGTATCTCTAAACTAAATTGATGAACTGCGCTGGTGAATTGATTCAGAATGAGAGTTGGTGTCATTTCCACGCCTCGGGCACCTGTGGCTTTTTGAAAGATAACACTCTGTTTTCCAAAAAGGTTCTCGGGATGATAAAACGAACAACTTCTGTCATCTTAACTCAAATAGCAATCTCTAATCTTCAGGGATTCCTTTCAAAAGCAAAACATAAGGTGCTGGGATAGCTCAGCGGGTCAGGCAGCATCTGTGTAGATGTTTGTGGTCGGGGCTGTTCTTCAGACAATGGATATCTTTGAGAACTTGCTACTGTGATGTTATCGCCAGTTATGCTTAAGACCTTGCAACTGGTGACCTGGTTGCAGAGTTGTATCTTCAGCTGTGCTCAGCAGTCTCTTTAGGTCTGACAGATGACATTCAGTCGATGCGGTTACGTTGAGAAACACTGAATAACCTGGCAAACTGCGCAAGAGGTGAACTTAAACATGCAGCTTTGTTATGGTCTTATTTTAAAAAGAGGTTTCAACGGTGAGACTCATCAAAACAACAAACTCTTACTAAGGTCTTTCCTCAGCTCTTAACACTGTTACGCTATTATTTGACTGTCTGCATTTTCGGGAGATGATTGATGTTGAATGATGAACGATGATCAAATTCCTCGTATGTTACGAAACTTACTTGGTTAATAAAGTGTGATTATGGTGATGACTATTATGATTATGATATTCTGCTCCTCGTGGGGAGTTGTGTTTGGAGGGACTGGGGGTTGGCATGTAGGTGGAAGTGTATCGTTAAAGCCCTGCCCCACTGTACGAGTTCATTCAAGATTTCATTCTCCCGCGTTTGCCCTGATTCGAACTCGGAGATTTACGGTAATGGCCGCTCGTCGGTACTCGGGGCTCTCGTGGACATTGTTCAACGTGTTGAGAAATCTTCGCGAGTTCATTCCGCGAGCTCCCAAGTACCTGCCGTTAGCGTTACGAGCCGCTAAGAGACGTCCCCGAGCTCCGACGTACATTCTATGTGCTTACCACAAGTTTGATTTTTTTTGTAAACTCGGGAGAGCTCTTGGAATGAACTCGTACAGTGGGACAGGGTCATAGGATCATCTCCTTTCCCCGAGTACAATCCTACTGACGTGCGGAACCAGTGGTTTGAACCAACGCATCTGATCTCCAAGCTCAGCCACAGATTTTATCTTCCAGGATCAATTCCATCCATTTTCAATTTTTTTAAAACTTTGTTCTTGGGATGTGGATGTTATCGCCCTTCCCTTCAACGCCCCTGAAATGGTGGTCTTTCAGAGGATGGTATAGAGACAGCCCAAGAGCCCCGAGCACTCGCTCGCCAACCTCCCCTCTCAATCTTCATCCCTTCGCACTCAAGTTATTGAAGCCATCTGAAAACCTGGACCGCTGCTGGCAATCGTAGCATTATTTCACCCACCACAGTTGAAGCATCACACTTGCCCTCTTGTACACCTGGACGTATATATAAATACAAGACATCTTTGGCCCTGACCACATCTGCAGTCATTGTTCATGAATCAATCACATTGTCCGAAAACATAATAATAAGGAACTGCAGGCGCTGGTTTATACCGGAGAAAGACACAAAGTGCTGGAGTAACTCAGCGGGTCAGGCAGCATCTGTGGAGAACATGGATAGGTGACGTTTCACAGAGTGCCGGAGTAACTCAGCGGGCCAGGCAGCATCTGTGGAGAACATGGATAGGTGACGTTTCACAGAGTGCCGGAGTAACTCAGCGGGTCAGACAGCATCTGTGGAGAACATGGATAGGAGCTGATTCGGGTCGAGACACTTCTTCAAAATCTTCTTCAGGGTCCCGATCCGAAACATTGCCTATCCATGTTCTCCACAGATGCTAACTGACCCGCTGAGTTACTCCAGCACTGTGAAACGTCACCAATCCATGTTCTCCACAGATAATAGACAATAGACAACAGGTGCAGGAGTAGGCCATTTAACCCTTCGAGCCAGAACCACCATTCAATATGATCATGGCTGATCATCCCCAATCAATACCCCGTTCCTGCCTTCTCCCCATATCCCCTGACTCCACTATCTTTAAGAGCCCTATCTAGCTCTCTCTTGAAAGCATCCAGAGAACTGGCCTCCACCGCCCTCTGAGGCAGAGAATTCCACAGACTCACAACTCTCTGTGAGAAAAAGTGTTTCCTCGTCTCCGTTGTAAATGGCTTACTCCTTATTCTTAGACTGTGGCCCCTGGTTCTGGACTCCCCCAACATCGGGAACATGTTTCCTGCCTCTAGCGTGTCCAAACCCTTAACAATCTTGTATGTTTCAATGAGATATCCTCTCATCCTTCTAAACTCCAGAGTGTACAAGCCCAGCTGCTCCATTCTCTCAGCATATGACAGTCCCGCCATCCCGGGAATTAACCTGGTACTGCCTGACAAGATGCTGCCTGACCCGCTGAGTTACTCCAGCACTCTGTGAAACGTCACCTATCCATGTTCCCCACAGATGCTGCCTGACCCGCTGAGTTACTCCAGCACTTTGTATCTTTCTTGTGAACATCTGGATGTCCAAATAATCTGACTCCCCCACACTTTGAAACCCTGAAGATTTTTTTAATTCAATTTTTGTAAGTTGTCACTGGATATGCTTCCATCTATCATTCCCATGCCCCATACGTTAGCCAGTGTAGTCCACATTACTGCATCCCAGTGTGTATTTTCTTTCATAGAAACATAGAAAATAGGTGCAGGAGGAGGCCATTCAGCCCTTCGAGCCTGCACCGCCATTCATTGTGATCATGGCTGATCGTCCCCAATCAATAACCCGTGCCTGCCTTCTCCCCATATCCCTTGACTCCACTAGCCCCTAGAGCTCTATCTAACTCTCTCTTAAATCCATCCAGTGACCTGGCCTCCACTGCCCTCTGTGGCAGGGAATTCCACAAATCCACAACTCTCTGGGTGAAAAAGTTTTTTCTCACCTCAGTCTTAAATGGCCTCCCCTTTATTCTAAGACTGTGGCCCCTGGTTCTGGACTCGCCCAACATTGGAAATATTTTTCCTGCATCTAGCTTGTCCAGTCCTTTTATAATTTTATATGTTTCTATAAGATCCCCCCTCCCTCATCCTTCTAAACTCCAGTGAATACAAGCCTAGTCTTTTCAATCTTTCCTCATATGACAGTCCCGCCATCCCAGGGATCAATCTCGTGAACTACGCTGCACTGCCTCAATCACAATGATGTCCTTCCTCAAATTAGGAGACCAAAACTGTACACAATACTCCAGATGTGGTCTCACCAGAGCCCTATACAACTGCAGAAGAACCTCTTTACTCCTATACTGAAATCATCTTGTTATGAAGGCCAACATTCCATTTGCTTTCTTTACTGCCTGCGGTAGTTCTGAATTTGGCCAGTTATTGACAAATCTGGGTCCTCTGGTAATCACCCCCTCAGGGATGACAACCGTTTCTCTTCACCCACTTTTGGTGCAACCCCCATCATTTATAGCCAAGAATATGAAGGAGTGAGGCAAAGTGGTGGAACAGACCCGAGGGGCAGAATGGACTCTTCCTCTCTTTGTTCCAATGAAAAACCTTCAACGATAGATTATTTTTTCTATCCCTCTTTCCAACCATTGCTCGGTCAACTTTCCATGGGCCTCCTGATTGTGTGCACTTCAGGCAATCCTTGAGAGCCTTCCCAGGAGAACCTTGATCATGTTGGTGTAGGGTTGATGGGACCCATTGAGTAGTTGGTTCAGTAAACATGTACTGTTGACTTCTAGGAATTTGGAAAGTTGACACTAAAGGGCAGTTGACTCGTCAGGACCGAGTTTGCCTCTCCAAGCTCATAGAGAGCCACTCCTCCACCGGGAAGTTTAAGATGGATTTGCCCTGTATAAAGGATCTTGCACCGAAGATGTATCCGACCCCAACCAGCACGCCAACCAGCTCCTTGCTGCCTTTTGGTTTGAGTAAGAGGCCAGGTAACATCTTCCTTTGCTGTTGTGTGTCAGGGCTGCATCGCCTGGTGAGCGGTCGATGCTGGGCAATCTAAGGTACTGTTTCCTTGGCTCCGGTACTACCGAGGGAAAGGGTGTGAATCTGAAGCTGAGGCTTCCGTTTTCGATCGGCAGTCGGGAGAAGAAGCTGTTCTTCTCGTGGGGCGTTGTAAATAAGTTGTGACATTATTGACCACCTGTTGTACTCATTTCACTGAAGAAAGAAACCACTGTTTCAGTTTAGTTTATTGTCACGTGTACCGAGGTACAATGAAAAGCTTGTGTTGCGTGCTAACCAGTCAGCGGAAAGCAACACATGATTACAATCGAGCCGTCCACAGTGTACAGATACATGAGAAGGGAATAACGTTTAGTGCAAGGTAAAGCCAGCAAAGTCCGATCAAGGATAGTCCGGGGGTCACCAATGAGGTAGATAGCAGTTCAGGACCGCTCTCTGGTTGTGGTAGGATGGTTCAGTTGCCTGATAACAGCTGGGAAGAAACTGCCCCTGAATCTGGAGGTGTGCGTTCATTTTCACACTTCTGTACCTCTTGCCCGATGGGAGAGGGGAGAAGAGGGAGTGGCATTAAATGTCAATAACGTTATTCCCTTTATCCTGTATCTGTACACTGTGGACGGCTCGATTGTAATCGCGTATTGTCTTTCCGCTGACTGGTTAGCACACAACAAAAGCTTTTCACTGTACCTCGGTACACGTGACAATAAACTAAACTCAAGTAGTCCTCTCTCTTACCATGTCTTCAATGTTTCTGCTTGGACTGAAAACAAAAACAAAAAAAAAGTTTCTGATCTAACTGACGTGTTGTTTTGTACAGATAGTCCACGGATAATTTTGCCAGCTGAGGTAATGCAATATGTAACCATTTTCAAGACAAGAAGTAATAATTTAAACATTTAAAAATATATATTTTTATTTATTTGGAAGCAAATGTACAAAAATAGAACCAACGGCGTATAAAATAATACAGTTATTGTACACTTCAATTTTAACGTTTAGCTATAGTTGGAAGAAAAGAAAGGAGAAAAAGCAAGAAAGAGAATGAGTGAGATGTGCAAAGATCGGGCCCCTGGACTACCAAAGTGGTTTAGCCACAGAGTCAATAAATGAAAGAAAGAAGAGAGGAATAGAAAAAAAATAAAAAAATAAAAGGACAAAAAGAGAAAGAAAGAAAAAAGTGGTGATGTACCTGCCTCACATCCCTCACCCAACCCGTAATTAGATCTTATAGAAACTTACAAAATTCTTAAGGGGTTGGACAGGCTAGATGCAGGAAGATTGTTCCCGATGTTGGGGAAGTCCAGAACAAGGGGTCACACAGTTTAAGGATAAGGGGGAAATCTTTTAGGACCGAGATGAGGAAAACATTTTTCACACAGAGAGTGATTAAATCTGTGGAATTCTCTGCCACAGAAGGTAGTTGAGGCCACAGTTCATTGGCTATATTTAAGAGTGAGTTAGATGTGGCCCTTGTGGCTAAAGGGATCAGGGGGTATGGACAGAAGGCAGGGATGGGATACTGAGTTGGATGATCAGCCATGATCATATTGAATGGCGGTGCAGGCTCGAAGGGCCGAATGGCCTACTCCTGCACCTATTTTCTATGTTTCTATGTTTCTAAATCCAAAGTTGTGTTGCACCATACTATCCTTGTAATAAATCAATGAATGGTGTCCATGTCTTCGAAAAATGATCTGGTTTTTCTGCCAAGACAAGTCTAATATTTTCAAGATGTAGCATCTCAGACATGTTTTGTAATCCACATCTTAAGAGTAGGGACTGATGTATGTCTCCAAAATTTGAGTGTTCGTTTTTTCGCCGTTATCAGGACGTAATTAAGGAAACGTCTTTGAAATAACGATAGCTCAGAGCAGGCTTCTGATTTTATTTTTAGTGTTTTTGAAAAAATGTCAAAAATTCCTCTCCAGAAATTATGTAACTTTATACAAGAGACAAAGGAATGAGTTATAGTTGCTTCCTGAAGAAGACATTTATTGCAAATAAGAGATACATTTGGAAAGATCTTATTCAGTTTAGACTTTGAATAATAGAGTCTGTGCAGTATTTTAAATTGTATTAACGAGTGCCTAACGTTAATCGAACAGTTGTGTATGTATAGAAGGTTTTCCTCCCATCTGTCTTGTAAAATTTTTAGGCCAAGTTCATCTTCCCAGTCTCTTCTAATTACTACTGACGATGGGGTTTCTATATTTAAAAGGGTGTTATACAGATATGATATTGACTTGTTTGACTCCGAGTTTCTATTCATACATTCGTCTAGTATGTCTGGCAACATAGATTGGTAGTCTTGGGTATATGTTTTCAGATAGTCTCGAATTTGAAGATATCTCAAATATTGGCTACCTTTCAGGTGATATTTCGACAGTAATTCTTGAAATGAGAGAAGAGTTCCCATCTCATAAAGATCTCTGAGTTTTTTGATTCCTAATCATTCCCAATGTGTGAACGTTTTGTCTAAAATAGAAACATAGAAACATAGACAATAGCTGCAGGAGTAGAGGCCATTCGGCCCTTCGAGCCTGCACCGCCATTCAATATGATCATGGCTGATCATCCAACTCAGTATCCCATCCCTGCCTTCTCTCCATACCCCCTGATCCCTTTAGCCACAAGGGCCACATCTAACTCCCTCTTAAATATAGCCAATGAACTGTGGTCTCAACTACCTTCTGTGGCAGAGAGTTCCAGAGATTCACCACTCTCTGTGTGAAAATTGTTTTTCTCATCTCGGTCCTAAAAGACTTCCCCCTTATCATAGATGACTTGAACAAAGGATTGTTGGCAATTGCTGAGAGAAGAGATACATTTCTCAGTTTAAGGGTTGTTTTCACTTGTCTCCAGATTTGTTAATTACGGTGGATTAACAGATTTTTCTCATATTGTGTTTTCTTCAAATTTATTGGAGAGGGAAGAATCGCGCTTGTGTTAAAAGGCGAGCAATCCTCTCTCTCCATTATTAACCATTTTACCTGTTGGCATGTGTTGTCCAACCAATAGATTATGTTTTTAATATTTGTTGCCCAAGGACTGCTCTCACCCCAACCATAGACTGTTTACCCTCCTACCATCCGGGAGGCGCTACAGGTCTCTCCGTTGCCGGACCAGCAGGTCCAGGAACAGCTTCTTCCCTGCGGCTGTCACTCTACTCAACAATGTACCTCGGTGACTGCCAATCACCCCCCCCCCCCGTCACTCCTCCCACCAGGAAAACACTATGACTGTATGCATGTAAATAGATGTATTTATTGTCATATTCTATGTCGCTCTTCCAGGGAGATGCTAACTGCATTTCGTTGTCTCTGTACTGTACACTGACAATGACAATTAAAGTTGAATCTGAATCTGAATCTAATAGTATAAAAAATTGGGGAGAGCCAATCCACCAATTTCTTTGGGTTTACATAGATGTCGTTTATGGATTCTGTGTGTTTTATAATCCCAAATAAAGTTTGTGATCAGAGAATCAAGTTTTTAAAAAAAAATTTTAGGAAGGTATATCGGTATTGATTGAAATAAGTACAGAATTTGTGGGGGGAAGATCATCTTTATGGCATTTATTCTGCCTATGAGAGACATCGGAAGTGTTTTCCAAAATTGAGTAAGAGCATTTAATTTAGTAACTAAAGGAGGAAAGTTTGCATTGAATAGAGAAGTGTATTGCAGTATAATGTGGATAAATGTGAGGTTATCCACTTTGGTGGCAAAAACAGGAAAGTAGACTTTTATCTGAATGGTGGCCAATTAGGAAAAGGAGAGATGCAACGAGACCTGGGTGTCATGGTACACCAGTCATTGAAAGTAGGCATGCAGGTGCAGCAGGCAGTGAAGAAAGCGAATGGTATGTTAGCATTCATAGCAAAATAATTTGATTATAGAAGCAGGGAGGTTCTACTGCAGTTGTACAGGGTCTTGGTGAGACCACACCTGGAGTATTGCGTACAGTTTTGGTCTCCTAATCTGAGGAAAGATATTCTTGCTATAGAGGGAGTCCAGAGAAGGTTCACCAGACTGATTCTTGGGATGGCAGGACTTTCATATGAAGAAAGACTGGATAGACTCGGCTTGTACTCGCTAGAATTTAGAAGATTGAGGGGGGATCTTATAGAAACTTACAAAATTCTTAAGGGGTTGGACAGGCTAGATGCAGGAAGATTGTTCCCGATGTTGGGGAAGTCCAGAACAAGGGGTCACAGTTTCAGGATAATGGGGAAGTCTTTTAGGACCGAGATGAGAAAAACATATTTCACAGAGAGTGGTGAATCTCTGGAATTCTCTGCCATAGAAGGTAGTTGAGGCCACAGTTCATTGGCTATATTTAAGAGGGAGTTAGATGTGGCCCTTGTGGCTAAAGGGATCAGGGGGTATGGAGAGAAGGCAAGGATGGGATACTGAGTTGGATGATCAGCCATGATCACATTGAATGGCGGTGCAGGCTCGAAGGGCCGAATGGCCTCTACTCCTGCACCTATTGTCTATGTTTCTATGTTTCTGGTTACATGAACACCAAGATATTAGAATTTTTCCGTAGCAATTCTGAAAGGGAATTTTAGGAGATGTGTCGGCTCTTGAGGTTTTATTGACATAATTTCACTTTTGTTCCAAATTATTCTATATCCTGAAAAGGAACCAAATTCCTCTATAAGATGTAATATACCTGGGAATTGGTGATATAGAGTAATACATCATCTGCATATAATGATATTTTATTATTGGAGTATTTTGTGTTATAGCCGTAAATATTCGGGTGTACTCTTATACTTTCTGCCAAAGGTTCAATGGCAAGGGCAAATAACAGGGGTGTTAATGCACATCCCTGTCTAATGCCCCTGGATAACTGAAATTTAGGTGAGAGTATATGATTAGTCAGCATTCTGGCAGTCGATGTATCATATAGCAGTTTTATCCATGAAGTAACATTTTCTCCCAACTGGAATTTTTGCAATACTGTAAAATGTTATTTCCATTCTACTTGATCAAATGCTTTTTCTGCGTCTAATGAAATAATTGATAAGTCTTCTTTTAATAATTTTCACATGGAGAGTTGTGAGTCTGTGGAATTCTCTGCCTCAGAGGGCGGTGGAGGCCGGTTATCTGGATGCTTTCAAGAGAGAGCTAGATAGGGCTCTTAAAGATGGCGGAGTCAGGGGATATGGGGAGAAGGCAGGAACGGGGTACTGATTGGGGATGATCAGCCGTGATCACATTGAATGGCGGTGCTGGCTCGAAGGGCCGAATGGCCTCCTCCTGCACCTATTGTCTATTGTTTATAATTCTTCTTGCTTACATGATGTTTCTTCATGTTAGACCCAAAGGCATGATGTGTAAGTTAACTGAATATCATTCACATGGTTAGGAGAGATATGGACCAAATGTGGGCAAACATGTCGAGTGTAGATGGGACATCTTCATCAGCATTGATCGGATGGGCTGAAGGGCCTATTTCAGTGCTGTATGATACTATGACTCCAATATAATGTTACATTACATGTTTATATCAATGTATATGTTGCCAATTCCTCTCATGCTCTAGTTCTTGACGGTCGTGTCGTGCCTTTAACAAGCATGGCCGTTTGCACGGGTAGCCGTCCGAGATGATATCTTGAGGCCAAAGAGAGAAGTAGGTAGTTCCAAGAGACTGCAGATGCTGAAATCCTGAGCCAAAAAGAAAGTTGTGGATGAACTCGGCAGGTTGGGCAGCATCTGTGGAAGGATTGGACAGATGATATTTCAGGACAGGGCCCTTCTTCAGACTGTTGGGGTAGGTGAGTAGGATAGGTGTAGGGTAGATTCTGCAGTTGTACAGGGTCTTGGTGAGACCACACCTGGAGTATTGCGTACAGTTTTGTTCTCCTAATCTGAGGAAAGACATTCTTGCCATAGAGGGAGTACAGAGAAGGTTCACCAGACTGATTCCTGGGATGTCAGGACTTTCATATGAAGAAAGACTGGATAGACTTGGCTTGTACTCGCTAGAATTTAGAAGATTGAGGGGGGATCTTATAGAAACTTACAAAATTCTTAAGGGGTTGGACAGGCTAGATGCAGGAAGATTGTTCCCGATGTTGGGGAAGTCCAGAACAAGGGGTCACAGTTTAAGGATGAGGGGGTAGTCTTTTAGGACCGAGATGAGAATTTTATTTTTCACACGGAGAGTGGTGAATCTGTGGAATTCTCTGCCACAGAAAGTAGTCGAGGCCACAGTTCATTGGCTATATTTAAGAGGGAGTTAGATGTGGTCCTTGTGGCTAAAGGGATCGGGGGTATGGAGAGAAGGCAGGTACAGGATACTGAGTTGGATGATCAGCCATGATCATATTGAAAGGGTGTTTTCATGACCCGAAACGTCACCTATTCCTTTTCACCAGAGATGCTGCCTGGCCCGTTGAGTTACTCCAGCACTTTGTGTCTATCCTCGGAGAAAACCAGCATCTGCAGTTCCTTCCCGCGCATCCTAACTGAGTAACAATATGCCTGTGATTTCCCACGGAACCTCACTTTAGTAAACCTGTACCTTGGCTTCTAGGACTGTTGGAATTGTTTCATAAAGGACGTGTGCCACGACGTGGGAGATTTTGTATCAGAAATGTCCTAGATTATCACCACTACGCCCGAATATTCACCATGGATCTGCCATGTGTCAAGGAGCTCACAGAGAAGATGTTTCAGTTGCAGAGTACCACTAGCACCACAGTCAGCACCACGCTGCCTTTCACAGTGAGGGAGGTGACAGGTAACGTTTTGTATCCTTCTCAGCGTCAGCTCCCGTCTCTGTCCAGCAGGTGGGCTTTCTGGACGGCCATTTTGGCAACCATGGAGTCCTCACACTTGGCTTGTGTCTGATTAATCTTCATCTGGTGAGAGGATGGATAGGACAGTTGATGAGATGGATTTGTTCTCGGGTTGGGGGGGAGTTCCCCCCCCCCTCGTGCCACGGGTACCATGTAATCCCGCGCTACCTGCTCCGTGGTTGGACAGTCGGCGACTAAACCGTCTCCCCCACCTGGTTTGCCAGGTGAGGAGGTGGCTGTGGACCCTCAGCAGGACCAAAAACAAGACCTGTCAAAGGGCGGATGAGCTCCTAGAGAGCCGACGGCCATCCACACTTCAGTAGAAGTTGCGATCGCTGTCGTACACGGCATTGTAAGGCCCCTGTCCCACTTAGGAGACCTAAACAGCAACCTCTGGTGACCTTGCCCGCCACCCAAGGTTTCCACGAGGTCACCGGAGGTTTTGGTCACTCTCCCTAATGGTGGAGAGTGGTTTCCGCGTGGTCGAGGCTTCATCGAGGTTGCTGCTGTTTTTTCACCGTGATTAAAACCGGCCTCGACTAAAAATAGGTTGCCGTTTTAAACATCGATAATTTTTTAGTCGCAGGTCTAATCGAAGCCGGTTTTCTTCATAGTGGAGGAAGGTTTTCAACATGTGCGTGGGAGGTGGTAGGAGGTTGCAGGTCACCTCGATCTTGATTTTTTTTTTTTTGGGTGACGGGCAAGGTCACCAGAGGTTGCTGTTTAGGTCTCCTAAGTGGGACAGGGGCTTTAGTCACCGTGCCCGTTGATGTTTTCAATGATGATGATGATGAGGATGGTGGTCTTCTTTTCCGTACAAGCAGACATGGATAGGAAAGGTTTGGCGGGCTATGGGTCGAATGCAGGCAGGTGGGACTAGGTTTGATGGGGCATCTTGGCCAGTATGGGCTAGTCGGGCTGAAGGGCCTGTTTTCTTGCCCTTTGACTCGAAGAAAACTGTGACTGTGCAGGCAGCTCTACCTGTGCATGGATATTTCCGTCACCTGTATGTTCGAAACCCTTCATCCGTTTAATTTGGAATAGTGTGACTTGGAAAATGTACGGGTGGTGGGTTTATAGATGATATCCTTTGTGAGACATGGGCCGTGGAACCGGGGGGAGGGGGGAGTGGGGGCTGCAGCCCCTCCACTTTCTTGGCGAGACATGCTTCATAACCCGAAATTATCCGGGCCCGCGGGCGGATAGTGTTAATGTGCAGGGATCGCTGGTCGGCACGGACTCGGTGGGCCGAAGGGCCTGTTTTTCCAGCTTTGCCTTTAAATTAAACTAAACTAAACGGGGTCGGAAGTTCCAATGAGATACTCGATTCTGCCCGGCCTCATGGCTTCACGATCCCATGAATGCTGTTTCCATAAAGACAGACAGTTTTGCATTTTGCTCTTCTTCTTCTTTCGTGTCCTTATGCTCTATAGTGGCTCGTCACTGCTGTACTCATCGTTGCGCTATCGTAGTATTAAGTGCAAGGTCTGCAGTAGTACAGGGCCTGTCCCACTTGCCGTTTTTTTTTCGGCGATTGCCGGCGTCATATCGGTGTCGCCAAAAGATTTTGAACATTTCAAAATCGAGCGGTGACATAAAAATGTTGCGACACTTGAAAAAACACCGCGCGCCAATACGCCGTCACGCCAGCGTCACCGCTGCGCCATAACGCCGTCACTGCTGCATCATATGTCATCACGCCACGTATTTTTCGGTGATCTGATACGTCAGTCAATTATGCCGGCAGTCGCCGAAAAAAACGCGAAATGGGACAGGCCCTTGCATGGATTATCCAGCAATGGCCGTTGCAGTAGGTGTTGCATTGTCTGGGTCTGTGGGCCACAGTCACATGTTGTTGTACCCTCCATGTAAACATAGAAACATAGAAAATAGGTGCAGGAGTAGAGGCCATTCGGCCCTTCGAGCCTGCACCGCCATTCGATATGATCATGGCTGATCATCCAACTCAGTATCCTGTACCTGCCTTCTCTCCATACCCTCTGATCCCTTTAGCCACAAGGGCCACATCTAACTCCCTCTTAAATATAGCCAATGAACTGTGGCCTCAACTACCTTCTGTGGCAGAGAATTCCACAGATTCACCACTCTCTGTGAGAAATGTTTTTCTCATCTCGGTCCTAAAAGATTTCCCCCTTATCCTTAAACTGTGTGACCCCTTGTTCTGGACTTCCCCAACATCGGGAACAATCTTCCTGCATCTAGCCTGTCCAACCCCTTAAGAATTTTGTAAGTTTCTATAAGATCCCCCCTCAATCTTCTAAATTCTAGCGAGTGCAAGCCGAGTCTATCCAGTCTTTCTTCATATGAAAGTCCTGCCTTCCCTCCATGTAGCCCCACTTGTCCATTGTCACCCTTGACCGCCCGACCCCGGTTCACAGTCGGTGGAGACATCTCCGGTTCAGCCAGTGTTCACCAGCGTCTGGTGGTAAGCCCTCTGCTGCTGGTGTGTGCCCATTGTGGTGGAAATAGGGACAGCGGCTAGTCTTCTTCCACATCTGGAGGCCAGCTTCATTTGGTGTCGTTGCAATAGACAATAGACAATAGGTGCAGGAGTAGAGGCCATTCGGCCCTTCGAGCCAGCACCGCCATTCAATATGATCATGGCTGATCATCCCCAATCAGTACCCCGTTCCTGCCTTCTCCTCATATCCCCTGACTCCGCTATCTTTAAGAGCCCTATCTAGCTCTCTCTTGTAAGCATCCAGAGAACCTGCCTCCACCGCCCTCTGAGGCAGAGAATTCCACAGACTCACAACTCTCTGTGAGAAAAAGTGTTTCCAGGATTTTTCCATTGTGCAAACCCTTTATCCAACACTGAGGGTTTAAATGAGGGATTATTTGCAATGGAGAGAGAAAGTGATAAAATATCCAATATTAATGTATTTTTTAATTGTTTCCAAATTCAAATACCACTATATATTATAGGGTTTTCACTATAGATTTTTTTAATTCAATTTTGTGGGAGCTATCAGAATTGGACCAATTTCAAAAGGCAAACAGTCTTCCTTTTCCATCTTTAACCAGTCTGGTTGTTGATCCATATCTTTCAACCAAAAATTCATATTTTTGACATTAACTGCCCAAAAGTAAAATAAAACATTTGGTAAAACTAATTCTCCTTTGGTCTTAGATTTGCATAAGTGTTTTTTGCGTATTCTATGGTTCTTATAATTCCAAATAAAACTTGTCACTATAGGGTCAACTTTTTTAAAGATCGTGGAATTAAAAATATGGGACATCTTTATAGAAATTGTATTTTTCTCTCGTTTCAGGAGTTACAACAGAATTACGGATTACATTCAAATAATTTATATAGATATTTACAACTTAAAGATTATGTTAAAACACATACACGAGAATACAGAACTAGAGATTGTAGATGAATATTTGAATAAACACCCTAACACAGTCAAATTAATATCTTACGTTTATAATACATTTTTAGACAGTGAGAATCCGTCGATGGAATTATACAGACTAGCATGGGAAAAGGAATTGGCTCAACCCATAACGAAAGTCCTGGGATGGCAGGACTTTCATATGAAGAAAGACTGGATAGACTCGGTTTGTACTCGCTAGAATTTAGAAGACTGAGGGGGGGATCTTATAGAAACGTACAAAATTCTTAAGGGGTTGGACAGGCTAGATGCAGGAAGATTGTTCCCGATGTTGGGGAAGTCCAGAACAAGGGGTCACAGTTTAAGGATAAGGGGGAAATCTTTTAGGACCGAGATGAGGAAAACATTTTTCACACAGAGAGTGGTGAATCTGTGGAACTCTCTGCCACTGAAGGTAGTTGAGGCCAGTTCATTGGCTATATTTAAGAGGGAGTTAGGTGTGGCCCTTGTGGCTAAAGGGATCAGGGGGTATGGAGAGAAGGCAGGTACAGGATACTGAGTTGGATGATCAGCCATGATCATATTGAATGGCGGCGCAGGCTCGAAGGGCCGAATGGCCTCTACTCCTGCACCGATTTTCTATCTTTCTATGTTTCTATATTTGGGACGGAAGCCTACAACATATACACCAATGTTCGTTAAATACCAGACATTCTTTAATACAATTTAAAGTACTACATAGACTGCATTATTCTAAAACAAAACTAAATAGAATTTTTCCTAATATCTCTCCCATCTGTGATAAATGTCAATGCCACGTGGCTAATTTAACCCATACTTTTGTAAACTGTAAAAAATTAAGAATTACTGGATGGATATTTTTAAAATAGTCTCTGTAGTCGTTAATATCCAAATGGATCCCGACCCAAAATTAATAATATTGGGCATATCAGAACAATACCTAAAACTCACAATAAACCAAAGAAATTGCCTTGATCACAGTATAATAATTGGGAAAAAATTGATATTAAAATTTTGGAAAAACCCAACAAATCAAGACCGCAAAGACCGCTCCCTCCTTAACTCCCTTGTCAATTCTTCCCTTCCCTCCCGTACCACCCCCTCCCTGGGCACTTTCCCTTGCAACCACAAGAGATGCAACACTTATCCCTTTACCTCCCCCCTCGACTCCATTCAAGGACCCAAGCAGTCGTTCCAAGTGCGACAGAGGTTTACCTGCATCTCCTCCAACCTAATCTATTGCATCGGCTGCTCTAGATGTCAGCTGATCTGTATCGGTGAGACCAAGCGGAGGTTGGGCGATCGTTTCGCCGAACACCTCTGCTCGGTTCGCAATAACCAACCTGACCTCCCGTTGGCTCAGCACTTCAACTCCCCCTCCCACTCCGTATCCGACCTCTCTGTCCTGGGTCTCCTCCATGGCCAGAGCGAGCAACACCGGAAACTGGAGGAACAGCACCTTATATTCCGCTTGGGGAGTCTGCAGCCTGCGGGCATGAACATTGAATTCTCCCAATTTTTTTAGTCCTTGCTGTCTCCTCCCATCCCCCAGCCCTCAGGCTCCTCCTCCTTTTTCTTTTCTTCTCCCCGCCCCCCCCACCCCCCATCAGTCTGAAGAAGGGTTTCGGCCCGAAACGCTGCCTATTTCCTTCGCTCCATAGATGCTGCTGCACCCGCTGAGTTCCTCCAGCTTTTTTGTGTACCCCCCACAATCAAGACGTGGATTATGGAGATGTCGGAGGCCTTACATTTGGAAAAAATTACATTTGTCTTAATTGACAAACCAGAATTATTTATCAGAATATGGTCTCCATTTATAGATTACTTGAAAAGGGTAGATCGGACTGGCGCGGAGGCCGGACTGAAGCCTGAACCCAGGACTAGATGAATACTTATGTTCTCTGACCTATTATTGATAGTTTATCCTATTTTTCTAATTTCTTTCTTTCTTTATTTTTCCGATCTATAAATATAAATAAATAATTAGAGGCAATGTTAATATCAACCCATAAAGGAGGATCCCAGCTACTTTGGTAACTGGGTTCCTGGAAACCTGGATACTTAATATGTAACCGTTAAACAAAGTCTGTACTGGTTTGGACTATGATATGTGGTGAATCTCTGGAACTCCCTGCCACATAAGGTAGTCGAGGCCAGTTCATTGGCTATATTTAAGAGGGAGTTAGATGTGGCCCTTGTGGCTAAGGGGATCAGAGGGTATGGAGAGAAGGCAGGTACAGGATACTGAGTTGGATGATCAGCCATGATCATATTGAATGGCGGTGCAGGCTTGAAGGGCCGAATGGCCTACTCCTGCACCTAATTTCTATGTTTCTATGTTTCTATACAGATGCCTCTAATAAAAATTTATTTAAAAAAATAAATAAAAAAAATAAAGTGTTTCCTCATCTCCGTTCTAAATGGCTTACCCATTATTCTTAAACTGTGTGGCCCCTGGTTCTGGACTTCCCCAACATCGGGAACAACCTCCCATCCCCCAGCCCTCGGGCGCCTACTCCTCCCTTTTTCCTTCCTTCTCCCCGCCACCCCCTATCAGTCTGAAGAAGGGTTTTGGCCTGAAACGTTGCCTATTTCCTTCGCTCCATAGATGCTGCTGCACCTGCTGAGTTTCTCCAGCTTTTTTGTGTACCATCGGGAACATGTTTCCTGCCTCTAGCGTAATCTGCCTAAATGTCCTAGACTTTCTAAATTGGTTAAAAAAAAAAAATCCTGATGATCACTTGGGCAAAACCTTAGTAAACTTATATTGTTGGCTCCTAGGACTTGTTGACATTTTACGTAGAAGACGTGTATCTTGGAAAGACAAAGGTTGTGTTCATCATCTTTTAAGCTACCAATCCTACTTGAGAAACTTTGATTTGGATCTTCCATGTGTGAAGGACCTTGCATCAAAGATTATCCAAAAGTACACCACGACTGCCATGCCAACCACCACCACAGAAAGCACCACACTCCCTTTGATCTTGGTTGATCGACCAGGTAAAATCTTTCCATTCTCTGGCGTCTGAGTCGTGTACCTGATGGCTGCCTGGAGGTTGTCACGTGGACCGTTGGTGGGTTGACTTGAGCAGATCTTGTTGGTTGTGCTAAAGGTTTTCTGGGGGAGATATGCTTCACCTTGAAGGTGGACCAGTGATGTCTAATGTAGAACATGGGACAGCACTAATACCCTGAGCAAGGATAGCCCGAGGATCTCCAACGAGGTGGATAGTACATCACCACTGCTACCACACCCAGAGAGCAGTGCTGAACTACTATCTACCTCTTTGTGGAAGATCAGTGGAGGATCCAGCGTGGGGGGGACAAAGGGGGTGCCGACGTGCTATGTAACGTTGTCAAGGCCGTAGGCGGCGGCTATTAGTAGACGTTGTGTACGCAAGCAAAGAATTTCACTGTGCTTAGCCACATGTGACAATTAAGTATTTCTCCTCCTCCTCGTGCTACAGCAGGGGTGGGCAACCTTGTTCTGTATAGGGGCCGGGACGCATGCCTGTGAGCGGATGGCGGGCCACATCTATCACGTGTACACACGGATCCCGCCCCGGATGGCGGGCATCAAATCACGTGTTCACAGAAGGTTAGACAAAAATGCTGGAGAAACTCAGCGGGTGAGGCAGCCTCGTGCAATCCTCGCATGTCTCACCCGCTGAGTTCCTCCAGCATTTTTTGTCTACCGTCGATTTTTCCAAGCATCTGCAGTTCTTTCTTAAACGTGTTCACAGAAGGTGCGGGGTCGTGCCGGCAGCTTTGCGCAGGATGCGGTACGGGCAGAGCTCGGCGCTCAGTGGATGGTTACGGTGAAAAAAATCCGCCTGCGGGCCGGATGATTTCGGGTTACGGGCCGCATTCGGCCCGGGGGCCGTAGGTCGCCGACCCCTCAGCGACCGCATGACCTTTGGCCATCACTGATCACCTGGCTGCCTTTTTGTTTCAGGAAAGTCCTCTCAGATATCTTCACAAATTCTTCTGCAACGTGGCTTCTTCTCGACCTCATCCTTCTCCCCAGCCCAGCTGATCCCAGCTAGCAAACTCCACCTTCCTGTAGCTGAAGACACATCACAGCTTGGGTGGCACATTCTCCACCCGCTTCCCTCTCTATCTAGCTCTCTCTTG
The DNA here is from genome assembly GCF_010909765.2 of Amblyraja radiata. Lineage (NCBI taxonomy): Eukaryota > Metazoa > Chordata > Chondrichthyes > Rajiformes > Rajidae > Amblyraja > Amblyraja radiata. Next base: position 2,436,521 of record NC_045969.1, read on the forward strand.
AAAGTATCCAGAGAACCGGTGTCCGCCGCCCTCTAAGGCAGAGAATTCCACAGACTCACAACTCTGTCTGTGTGGAAAAAGTGTTTCCTCATCTCCGTTCTAAATGGCCTACCCCTTATTCTTAAACTGTGTGGCCCTTGGTTCTGGACTTCACCAACATCGGGAACATGTTTCCTGCCTCTAGCGTAATCTGCCTAAATGTCCTAGACTATCTAAATTAGTTTTTAAAAAAACCCCGATAATCACTTGGGCAAAACCTTAGTAAACTTATATTGTTGGCTCCTAGGACTTGTTGACATTTTTCGTAGAAGACGTGTATCTTGGAAAGACAAAGGTTGTGTTGGTGATCTTTTAAGCTACCAATCTTACTCAAGAAACTTTGATATGGATCTTCCATGTGTGAAGGACCTTGCATCAAAGATTATCCAAAAGTACACCACGACTGCCATGCCAACCACCACCACAGAAAGCACCACACTCCCTTTGATCTTGGTTGATCGACCAGGTAAAATCTTTCCATTCTCTGGCGTCTGAGTCGTGTACCTGATGGCTGCCTGGAGGTTGTCACGTGGATCGTTGGTGGGTTGACTTGAGCAGATCTTGTTGGTTGTGCTAAAAGTTTTCTGAGGGAGATATGCTTCACCTTGAAGGTGGACCAGCGATGTCTAATGTAGAACATGGGACAGCACTAATACCCTGAGCAAGGATAGCCCGAGGATCACCAACGAGGTGGATAGTACATCACCACAGCTACCACACCCAGAGAGCAATGCTGAACTACTATCTACCTCTTTGGGGAAGAGCAGTGGAGGACCCGGCGTGGGGGGAACTGTGGTGGGGGGAACTGTGGTGGGGGGCGGGACAAAGGGGGTGCCGACGTGCTATGTAACGTTGTCAAGGCCGTAGGTGGCGGTTATTAGTAGACGTTGTGTACGCAAGCAAAGAATCTCACTGTGCTTAGCCACATGTGACAATGAAGTATTTCTCCTCCTCCTCCTGCTACAGCAGGGGGTGGGCAACCTTGTTCTGTATAGGGGCCGGGACGCACGTGTGTGAGCGGATGGCGGGCCACATCTATCACGTGAACACACGGATCCCGCCCCGGATGGCGGGCATCAAATCACGTGTTCACAGAAGGTTAGACAAAAATGCTGGAGAAACTCAGCGGGTGAGGCAGCCTCGTGCAATCCTCGCATGTCTCACCCGCTGAGTTCCTCCAGCATTTTTTGTCCACCGTCGATTTTTCCAGCATCTGCAGTTCTTTCTTAAACGTGTTCACAGAAGGTGCGGGGCCGTGCCGGCGGCTTTGCGCAGGATGCGGTACGGGCTGAGCTCGGTCGCGATCAGGGGCAGGCCGGATGGTTACGGGAAAAAAAATCCGCATGCGGGCCGGATGATTTCGGGTTACGGGCCGCATTCGGCCCGGGGGCCGTAGGTTGCCGACCCCTGTGCGACCGCATGACCTTTGGCCATCACTGATCACCTGGCTGCCTTTTTGTTTCGGGAAAGTCCTCTCAGATATCTTCACAAATTCTTCTGCAACGTGGCTTCTTCTCGACCTCATCCTTCTCCCCAGCCCAGCTGATCCCAGCTAGCAAACTCCACCTTCCTGTAGCTGAAGACACATCACAGCTTGGGTGACACATTCTCCACCCGCTTCCCCCTCTGTCCCTTCCCCTCTCCCACTGAGCTCCTTTGTGGCTGTTCGCTCCCACTCAGGACTGTCGCCTGATCCTTAAATTCTTCATTCATCATTTTCTACGTAGAACTGAATGCGCCAGCAATTGGTCAATTGGTAGGTTAATTGGTCAATCTCCAGCTAAGCACAATGCTAACAGATGTCCAATCGAAATGGATTGGCCAGGAGATGTGCCAATACTGTGAGATGTGGGAATTTGTCGACACCATTGATGTAGATGATCCCTACAGCTGCAGTAAGTGTTTGAGGCTAGCGGAACTCGAGCTCCGCATTGATGAGCTGGAGACCCAACTTCATACGCTGCGGAACATCAGGGAGGGGGAGTATTACCTGGATGTTTTGTGCCAGGGGATGGTCACACCGACCAGTTTAACTAATTCAGTAGTTAGTGAGCAAGGTGTGGCCATAAGCGAGGCAGGTAAGGGGAACCAGGAGGAGATGCGGCAGGAGCCACAGCCCTTGTCCCTGACGAGCATGACCGAGGCTCTTACTCAATGTGAGGACGGGATCAGGGGCTGTGGGAGGGATGAGCAACCTGGCTGCAGCACCGTGGATCAGGAGGCCATTCAAGAGGGGGGAGTTAGAAGAAATGCCGTTGTGATAGGGGATAGTATTATTCGGGGGGTAGATAAGGTTCTCTGCGGCCAGCAGAACATGTCCCGAAGGCTGTGTTGCCTACCCGGTGCTAGGGTTAAGGATATCTCTGCGGTGATGGAGAGAAATTTGCAGAGGGAGGGGGAGGATCCAGTGGTCGTGGTCCATGTGGGGACCAATGACATAGGAAGGACGAGGAAGGAGGATCTGCTGAAGGAGTTTGAGCAGTTAGGGAATAAATTAAAAAGCAGAACCTCGAGGGTACTGATCTCCGGATTGCTACCTGAGCCACGGGCCAAATCGGCGAGGGTACGTAAAATTAAAAAGCTGAATGCGTGGCTCAAAGACTGGTGTGGGAAAAATGGGTTTGGTTTCTTGGGCCACTGGCACCAGTACTGGGACAGGGGGGATCTGTTCTGTAAGGACGGACTTCACCTGAACGGTGCTGGGACTGGGGTCCTGGCAAATCATATAACTAGGGCAGTAGAGAGGTCTTTAAACTAAGTAGCGGGGGGGAGGTATCAAGGGGGGTATTAACGGCAGGGGTAGAGGAAATAGAGCAGGGTATCAGTGGGGAAGCGGAAAATCAAAATGTGACAGAAGGATCCAGAATGTGTGAAGATAAAGCTCTAGATGTAAAAGGGGCAAAAACGGAAAGGAAGGGTAGTAAAAATCATCTGAAAGTGCTTTATCTAAATGCACGGAGTATTCGAAATAAGATAAATGAATTAACGGTGCAATTAAGTATATATAGTTATGATATCGTGGCCATTACGGAGACATGGCTGCAAGGGGATCAGGACTGGGAGTTAAATATAGAGGGGTACTCGACAATTAGAAAAGATAGACAGGAAAGAAAGGGAGGAGGGGTGGCCCTTTTAATAAGGGAGGGAATAACGGCAATAGAGAGGAAGGATATTGCGTTGAAGGATCAGGATAGTGAAACAGCTTGGGTACAGATAGAGAATAACAAGGGGAAGAAAACACTAGTGGGTGTAATTTATAGACCTCCAAATAGCTGTGACGCTGTTAGTCAGAACATAAATCTGCAAATAGTTGACGCATGTAAAAAGGGAACTGCTGTAATCATGGGGGACTTCAATTTTCATATTAATTGGGTAAACCAAACTGGGCAGGGTAGACTAGAGGAAGAGTTTATAGAATGTATTAGAGACGGGTTCCTAGAACAGTATGTCGCAGAACCGACAAGGGGGGAGGCAATCTTGGATCTGGTCCTGTGTAATGAAGCAGGATTAATTAAAAATGTCATAGTTAGGGACTCGTTGGGAACAAGTGACCACAATATGGTCGAATTCCATATTCAAATAGAAGGGGAGCAGGTTGAAACTCAGGCTAGGGTGCTTAGTCTAAATAAGGGGGATTATGAAGGTATGAGGACTGAGCTGATCAAAGTTGACTGGGATAGCAGACTCAAGAATAAGACGGTACATGAGCAGTGGTGTACGTTTAAGGATCTACTGTATAACCTTCAAGAAAAATTTATTCCTATGAAGAAAAAAAGGGGTAAGGGTAAGAACAGTCAGCCATGGCTCAGTAAAACTATAAAGGATAGTATTCGGCTGAAGGCAAGGGCATATAAGGTAGCCAGAAATAGTGGGAGGGCAGAGGATTGGGAAGCATTTAAAGGTCAGCAAAAAATAACTAAGAGATTAATTAAGACGGGGAAAATAGACTATGAAAGGAATTTAGCGAACAACATAAAAACTAATAGTAAGAGTTTTTATAGCTATATAAAAAGAAAAAGGGTGGCTAAGGTGAACGTTGGTCCATTGGAGGGTGAGACTGGAGAGTTGTTGGTGGGGAACATGGAAATGGCAAAGGCATTAAACGAGTATTTTGTATCAGTTTTCACCATAGAAGACACAAAAAATATTCCAACGCTGGATAAACAAGGGGCGGTAGGAATGGAGGAGCTAAATACTATTAAGATCACCAAGGAGGTGGTATTAGGGAAATTAATGAGACTGAAGGAGGATAAATCCCCTGGGCCTGATGGATTACATCCAAGGGTCTTGAGGGAGATAGCGGTGGGGATTGTGGATGCATTGGTGATAATTTTCCAAAACTCCCTGAAGGCAGGAACGGTCCCAGTGGATTGGAAAATGGCCAATGTAACACCTATATTTAAAAAAGGAAGTAAACAGAAGGCGGGTAACTATAGACCGGTTAGTCTAACATCGGTGGTGGGTAAAATGTTAGAGACAATTATTAAAGAAACACTAACGGGGCACTTGGATAAACATGACCTCATCGGACAGAACCAGCATGGTTTTGTGAAGGGGAAGTCCTGTTTAACGAATCTGCTCGAATTCTTTGAGGAAGTAACAACCCGGGTGGATAAAGGGGAACCGGTGGATGTGGTATACTTGGACTTCCAAAAGGCTTTTGACAAGGTGCCACATAAGAGACTATTGCTAAAAATAAAAAATTATGGGATTGGGGGTAATATATTAGCATGGGTAGAGGATTGGCTAACAAATAGGAAGCAGAGAGTGGGGATAAATGGTTCATACTCGGGATGGCAACCGGTAACTAGCGGGGTTCCGCAAGGGTCGGTGCTGGGACCCCAGTTGTTCACAATTTATATAAATGATTTGGAGGAGGGAACCAAGTGTAATATATCAAAATTTGCGGACGATACAAAAATGGGAGGAAAAGTAGGGGATGAGGAGGATAGGAAGAGTCTGCAAAAGGATATAGATAAGCTAGGTGAGTGGGCAACAACTTGGCAGATGAAATTTAATACTAATAAATGTGAAGTCATTCACTTTGGGAAAAAAAATGACAGGGCAAGTTATTTTCTAAATGAGGAGGAGCTGCGTTGTAATGCAACGCAAAGGGATCTAGGGGTATTAGTACATGAATCACTAAAAGTTAGTATGCAGGTGCAGCAAGCAATCAGGAAGGCCAATGGAGTTTTGGCCTTTATTGCTAGGGGGATTGAGTATAAAAATACGGAGGTCTTGCTGCAGCTGTACACAGTATTAGTGAGACCACATTTGGAATACTGTGTACAGTTCTGGGGTCCATACTTAAGAAAGGATGTACTAGCCCTGGAGGCAGTGCAGCGAAGGTTTACAAGATTAATTCCTGCAATGAGGGGATTGACATATGAGGAAAGGTTAAGTAGGCTGGAACTCTACTCTTTGGAGTTTAGAAGAATGAGAGGCGATCTCATTGAAACATATAAGATCGTGAGGGGCCTTGATCGGGTGGATTCACCGAGGATGTTCCCAATGATCGGGGAAACTAGAACTAGGGGACATAGTCGCAGAATAAGGGGGGGCTCTATTAAAACTGAGATGAGGAAGAACTTCTTCACCCAGAGGGTGGTTAATTTATGGAATTCACTGCCCCAGGGAGCAGTGGAAGCAGAAACGTTAAATATATTTAAGTCTAAAATAGATGGTTTTTTAGCTGCCAAGGGGATAAGGGGCTACGGGGAGAGGGCAGGGATATGGACCTAGGTATGGTTAGTATAGTAAGACCTGAGTGATCTCCTGGACAAGTGTCGATTGCCTGGATTGGGGTCGGAGAGGAATTTCCCGGATTTTTTTCCCGAATTGGACCTGGGTTTTTATCCGGTTTTTTGCCTCCCCCAGGAGATCACGCGGTTCTTGGGGTGGAGAGGGGTGATAGCGGTATAAAGGGGAGGGTAGTGTCTTGTGTTCTGTGTCTTGTGTCTACTGTTTGTGGGTAAGTGTGTCTGTTTAGTGTTCAGCCATGAGCGAATGGCGGTGCGGGCTCGACGGACCTGGTGGTCTACTCTCGCACCTACTTTCTATGTTTCTATGTTTCTAAATGAGGCAGTCACGGTGGCGCAGCGGTAGAGTTGTTGCCTTACAGCGAATGCAGCGCCGGAGACCCGGGTTCCATCCTGACTACGGGTGCTGTCTGTACGGAGTTTACACGTTCTCCCCGTGACCTGCCTGGGTTTTCTCTGTGATCGTCGGTTTCCTCCCACACTCCAAAGACGTGGAAGTTTGTAGGTTAATTGGCCTGGTGTAAATGTAAATTGTCCCCAGTGTGTGTCGGATGGTGTTAGTGTGCAGGGATCGATGGTCGGCGCGGACCCGGTGGGCCGAAGGGCCTGTTTCCATGCTTTATCTCTAAGCTAAACTAAACCAAAAAAGTAAAATAGACAATAGACAATAGGTGCAGGAGTAGGCCATTCGGCCCTTTGGGCCAGCACTAGCATTCAATGTGATCATGGCTGATCATCCCCAATCAGTATCCCATTCCTGCCTTCTCCCCATATCCCCTGACTCCGCTATTTTTAAGAGCCCTATCTAGCTCTCTCTTGAAAGCATCCAGAGAACCGGCCTCCACCGCCCTCTGAGGCAGAGAATTCCACAGACTCACAACTCTCTGTGTGAAAAAGTGTTTCCTCGTCTCCGTTCTAAATGGCTGACCCCTTATTCTTAAACTGTGTGGCCCCTGGTTCTGGACTCCCCCAACAGCGGGAACATGTTTCCTGCCTCTAGCGTAATCTGCCTAAATGTCCTAGACTATCTAAACTGGTTTAAAAAAAAAAAACCCTGATGATCACTTGGGCAAAACCTTAGTAAACTTATATTGTTGGCTCCTAGGACTTTTTGACATTTTTCGTAGAAGACGTGTATATTGGAAAGACAAAGGTTGTATTCGTGATCTTTTAAGCTACCAATCCTACTTGAAAAACTTTGATATGGATCTTCCATGTGTGAAGGACCTTGCATCAAAGATTATCCAAAAGTACACCACGACTGCCATGCCAACCACCACCACCACCACAGAAAGCACCACACTCCCTTTGATCTTGGTTGATCGACCAGGTAAAATCTTTCCATTCTGTGGCGTCTGAGTCGTGTACCTGATGGCTGCCTGGAGGTTGTCACGTGGACCGTTGGTGGGTTGACTTGAGCAGATCTTGTTGGTTGTGATAAAGGTTTTCAAGGGTAGATATGCTTCACCTTGAAGGTGGACCAGAGATGTCTAATGTAGAACATGGGACAGCACTAATACCCTGGGCAAGGATAGCCCGAGGATCTCCAACGAGGTGGATAGTACATCACCACTGCTACCACACCCAGAGAGCAGTGCTGAACTACTATCTACCTCTTTGGGGAAGATCAGTGGAGGATCCAGCGTGGGGGGGACAAAGGGGGTGCCGACGTGCTTTGTAACGTTGTCAAGGCCGTAGGTGGCGGCTATTAGTAGACGTTGTGTACGCAAGCAAAGAATCTCACTGTGCTTAGCCACATGTGACAATGAAGTATTTCTCCTCCTCCTCCTGCTACAGCAGGGGGTGGGCAACCTTGTTCTGTATAGGGGCCGGGACGCACGTGTGTGAGCGGATGGCGGGCCACATCTATCACGTGTACACACGGATCCCGCCCCGGATGGCGGGCATCAAATCACGTGAACACAGAAGGTTAGACAAAAATGCTGGAGAAACTCAGCGGGTGAGGCAGCCTCGTGCAATCCTCGCATGTCTCGCCCGCTGAGTTCCTCCAGCATTTTTTGTCTACCGTCGATTTTTCCAGCATCTGCAGTTCTTTCTTAAACGTGTTCACAGAAGGTGCGGGTCCGTGCCGGCAGCTTTGCGCAGAATGCGGTACGGGCAGAGCTCGGTGCTCAGCGGGCGGGATGGTTACGGGAAACAAAATCCGCCTGCGGGCCGGATGATTTCGGGTTACGGGCCGCATTCGGCCCGGGGGCCGTAGGTCGCCGACCCCTGAGCGACCGCATGACCTTTGGCCATCACTGATCACCCGGCTGCCTTTTTGTTTCGGGAAAGTCCTCTCGGATATCTTCACAAATTCTTCTGCAACGTGGCTTCTTCTCGACCTCATCCTTCTCCCCAGCCCAGCTGAACCCAGCTAGCAAACTCCACCTTCCTGTAGCTGAAGACACATCACAGCTTTGGTGACACATTCTCCACCCGCTTCCCCCTCTGTCCCTTCCCCTCTCCCACTGAGCTCCTTTGTGGCTGTTCGCTCCCACTCAGGACTGTCGCCTGATCCTTAAATTCTTCATTCATCATTTTCTACGTAGAACTGAATGAAATGAGGCCGTCACGGTGGTGCAGCGGTAGAGTTGTTGCCTTACAGCGAATGCAGCGCCGGAGACCCGGGTTTGATCCTGACTACGGGCGCTGTCTGTACGGAGTTTGCACGTTCTCCCCGTGACCTGCGTGGGTTTTCTCTGAGATCTTCGGTTTCCTCCCACACTCCAAAGACGTGGAAGTTTGTAGGTTAATTGGCTTGGTGTAAATGTAAATTGTCCCCAGTGTGTGTCGGATGGTGTTAGTGTGCGGGGATCGCTGGTCGGCACGGACCCGGTGGGCCGAAGGGCCTGTTTCCATGCTTTATCTCTAAGCTAAACTAAACCAAAAAAGAAAAATAGACAATAGACAATAGGTGCAAGAATAGGCCATTCGGCCCTTTGGGCCAGCACTAGCATTCAATGTGATCATGGCTGATCATTCCCAATCAGTACCCTGTTCCTGCCTTCTCCCCATATCCCCTGACTCCGCTATCTTTAAGACCCCTATCTAGCTCTCTCTTGAAAGCATCCAGAGAACCGGCCTCCACCGCCCTCTGAGGCAGAGAATTCCACAGACTCATAACTCTCTGTGTGAAAAAGTGTTTCCTCATCTCCGTTCTACATGGCTGACCCCTTATTCTTAAACTGTGTGGCCCCTGGTTCTGGACTCCCCCAACAGCGGGAACATGTTTCCTGCCTCTAGCGTAATCTGCCTAAATGTCCTAGACTATCTAAACTGGTTTAAAAAAAAAAAAAACCCTGATGATCACTTGGGCAAAACCTTAGTAAACTTATATTGTTGGCTCCTAGGACTTTTTGACATTTTTCGTGGAAGACGTGTATCTTGGAAAGACAAAGGTTGTATTCATCATCTTTTAAGCTACCAATCCTACTTGAGAAACTTTGATATGGATCTTCCATGTGTGAAGGACCTTGCATCAAAGATTATCCAAAAGTACACCACGACTGCCATGCCAACCACCACCACAGAAAGCACCACACTCCCTTTGATCTTGGTTGATCGACCAGGTAAAATCTTTCCATTCTGTGGCGTCTGAGTCGTGTACCTGATGGCTGCCTGGAGGTTGTCACGTGGACCGTTGATGGGTTGACTTGAGCAGATCTTGTTGGTTGTGATAAAGGTTTTCAAGGGTAGATATGCTTCACCTTGAAGGTGAACCAGCGATGTCTAATGTAGAACATGGGACAGCACTAATACCCTGGGCAAGGATAGCCCGAGGATCTCCAACGAGGTGGATAGTACATCACCACTGCTACCACACCCAGAGAGCAGTGCTGAACTACTATCTACCTCTTTGTGGAAGAGCAGTGGAGGATCCGGTGTGGGGGAACTGTGGTGGGGGGGGGGGGGGACAAAGGGGGAGCCGACGTGCTTTGTAATGTTGTCAAGGCCGTAGGTGGCGGCTATTAGTAGACGTTGTGTACGCAAGCAAAGAATCTCACTGTGCTTAGCCACATGTGACAATGAAGTATTTCTCCTCCTCCTCCTGCTACAGCAGGGGTTGGGCAACCTTGTTCTGTATAGGGGCCGGGACGCACGTCTGTGAGCGGATGGCGGGCCACATCTATCACGTGTACACACGGGTCCCGCCCCGGATGGCAGGCATCAAATCACGTGTTCACAGAAGGTTAGACAAAAATGCTGGAGAAACTCAGCGGGTGAGGCAGCCTCGTGCAATCCTCGCATGTCTCACCCGCTGAGTTCCTCCAGCATTTTTTGTCTACCGTCGATTTTTCCAGCATCTGCAGTTCTTTCTTAAACGTGTTCACAGAAGGTGCGGGGCCGTGCCGGCAGCTTAGCGCAGGATGCGGTACGGGCAGAGCTCTGTCGCGATCAGGGGCGGGCCGGATGATTACGGGAAAAAAAATCCGCCTGCGGGCCGGATGATTTCGGGTTACGGGCCGCATTCGGCCCGGGGGCCGTAGGTCGCCGACCCCTGTGCGACCGCATGACCTTTGGCCATCACTGATCACCCGGCTGCCTTTTTGTTTCGGGAAAGTCCTCTCAGATATCTTCACAAATTCTTCTGCAACGTGGCTTCTTCTCGACCTCATCCTTCTCCCCAGCCCAGCTGATCCCAGCTAGCAAACTCCACCATCCTGTAGCTGAAGACACATCACAGCTTGGGTGGCACATTCTCCACCCGCTTCCCCGCTCTGTCCCTTCCCCTCTCCCACTGAGCTCCTTTGTGGCTGTTCGCTCCCACTCAGGACTGTCGCCTGATCCTTAAATTCTTCATTCATCATTTTCTACGTAGAACTGAATGAAATGAGGCGCTCACGGTGGCGCAGCGGTAGAGTTGTTGCCTTACAGCGAATGCAGCGCCGGAGACCCGGGTTCGATCCTGACTACGGGTGCTGTCTGTACGGAGTTTGCACGTTCTCCCCGTGACCTGCGTGGGTTTTCTCTGAAAACTTCGGTTTCCTCCCACACTCCAAAGACGTGGAAGTTTGTAGGTTAATTGGCTTGGTGTAAATGTAAATTGTCCGCAGTGTGTGTCGGATGGTGTTAGTGTGCGGGGATCGCTGGTCGGCACGGACCCGGTGGGCCGAAGGGCCTGTTTCCATGTTTTATCTCTAAGCTAAACTAAACCAAAAAAAGAAAAATAGCCAATAGACAATAGGTGCAGGAGTAGGCCATTCGGCCCTTTGGGCCAGCACTAGCATTCAATGTGATCATGGCTGATCATCCCCAATCATTACCCCGTTCCTGCCTTCTCCCCATATCCCCTGACTCCGCTATTTTTAAGACCCCTATCTAGCTCTCTCTTGAAAGTATCCAGAGAACCGGCCTCCACCGCCCTCTGAGGCAGAGAATTCCACAGACATAACTCTCTGTGTGAAAAAGTGTTTCCTCATCTCCGTTCTAAATGGCTGACCCCTTATTCTTAAACTGTGTGGCCCCTGGTTCTGGACTCCCCCAACAGCGGGAACATGTTTCCTGCCTCTAGCGTAATCTGCCTAAATGTCCTAGACTATCTAAACTGGTTTAAAAAAAAAAAACCCTGATGATCACTTGGGCAAAACCTTAGTAAACTTATATTGTTGGCTTCTAGGACTTTTTGACATTTTTCGTAGAAGACGTGTATCTTGGAAAGACAAACGTTGTATTCGTGATCTTTTAAGCTACCAATCCTACTTGAGAAACTTTGATATGGATCTTCCATGTGTGAAGGACCTTGCATCAAAGATTATCCAAAAGTACACCACGACTGCCATGCCAACCACCACCACAGAAAGCACCACACTCCCTTTGATCTTGGTTGATCGACCAGGTAAAATCTTTCCATTCTCTGACGTCTGAGTCATGTACCTGATGGCTGCCTGGAGGTTGTCACGTGGACCGTTGGTGGGTTGACTTGAGCAGATCTTGTTGGTTGTGATAAAGGTTTTCTGGGGGAGATATGCTTCACCTTGAAGGTGGACCAGATATGTCTAATGTAGAACATGGGACAGCACTAATACCCTGGGCAAGGATAGCCCGAGGATCTCCAACGAGGTGGATAGTACATCACCACTGCTACCACACCCAGAGAGCAGTGCTGAACTACTATCTACCTCTTTGGGGAAGATCAGTGGAGGTTCCGGCGTGGGGGGGACAAAGGGGGTGCCGACGTGCTTTGTAACGTTGTCAAGGCCGTAGGTGGCGGCTATTAGTAGACGTTGTGTACGCAAGCAAAGAATCTCACTGTGCTTAGCCACATGTGACAATGAAGTATTTCTCCTCCTCCTCGTGCTACAGCAGGGGTGGGCAACCTTGTTCTGTATAGGGGCCGGGACGCACGTGTGTGAGCGGATGGCGGGCCACATCTATCACGTGTACACACGGATCCCGCCCCGGATGGCGGGCATCAAATCACGTGTTCACAGAAGGTTAGACAAAAATGCTGGAGAAACTCAGCGGGTGAGGCAGCCTCGTGCAATCCTCGCATGTCTCGCCCGCTGAGTTCCTCCAGCATTTTTTGTCTACCGTCGATTTTCCCAGCATCTGCAGTTCTTTCTTAAACGTGTTCACAGAAGGTGCGGGGCCATGCCGGCGCCTTTGCGCAGGATGCGGTACGGGCAGAGCTCGGTCGCGATCAGGGGCGGGCCGGTTGGTTACGGGAAACAAAATCAGCCTGCGGGCCGGATGATTTCGGGTTGTGGGCCGCATTCGGCCCGGGGGCCGTAGGTCGCTGACCCCTGAGCGACCGCATGACCTTTGGCCATCACTGATCACTCGGCTGCCTTTTTGTTTCGGGAAAGTCCTCTCAGATATCTTCACAAATTCTTCTGGAACGTGGCTTCTTCTGGACCTCATCCTTCTCCCCAGCCCAGCTGATCCCAGCTAGCAAACTCCACCTTCCTGTACCTGAAGACACATCACCGCTTGGGTGGCACATTCTCCACCCGCTTCCCTCTCTATCTAGCTCTCTCTTGAAAGTATCCAGAGAACCGGCCTCCACCTGAGGTAGAGAATTCCACAGACTTGCAACTCTCTCTGTGGAAAAAGTGTTTCCTCATCTCCATTCTAAATGGCATATCCCTTATTCTTAAACTGTGTGGCCCCTGGTTCTGGACTCCACCAACATCGGGAACATGATTCCTGCCTCTAGCGTAATCTGCCTAAATGTCCTAGACTATCTAAATTGGTTAAAAAAAAAATAACCCTGATGATCACTTGAGCAAAACCTTAGTAAACTTATATCATTGGCTCCTAGGACTTGTTGACATTTTTCGTAGCAGACGTGTATCTTGGAAAGACAAAGGTTGTGTTGGTGAAATTTTAGTCTACCAATCTTACTTGAAAAAATATGATGTGGATCTTCCATGTGTGAAGGACCTTGCATCAAAGATTATCCAAAAGTACACCACGACTGCCATGCCAACCACCACCACCACAGAAAGCACCACACTCCCTTTGATCTTGGTTGATCGACCAGGTAAAATCTTTCCATTCTCTGGCGTCTGAGTCGTGTACCTGATGGCTGCCTGGAGGTTGTCACGTGGAGCGTTGGTGGGTTGACTTGAGCAGATCTTGTTGGTTGTGCTAAAGGTTTTCTCTGGGAGATATGAATGTATGAATGAATAAGTTTATTGGCCAAGTATTCACATACAAGGAATTTGTCTTGGCGCCCCGCCCGCAAGTGACAACATGATTTTCAGTGACCATTAGGAATGACGCATAAAACATTAAAATGCAGGCCAAATGCAGGCTTGTGGGACATGTGTAGATGGAGCATGTTTGTCAGCAGAGGTTTATCAAATCATGAGAGGATTAGATCGGGAGGATGCCCATAGACCCTTGCCCAGAGTGGGGGAATCGAGGACCAGAGGACATGGGTTTAAGGTGAGCTGGTAAAGATTGAATAGGAATCTGAGGGGTAACTTTTTCACACAGAGGGTGGTGGGTGTATAGAAAGAGCTGCCGGATGGAGGTGGTAGTTGAGGCTGGGACTATCACAATGTTTGTGAAATATTTGGACAGGTTCATGGATAGGACAGGATTGGACAAATGTGGGTCAAATGCATGCAGGTGGGAGTTGTGAAGATGAGACATGTTGGTTGGTTTCAGGGGTTATGGGGAGAAGGCAGGAGAATGGGGTTAGGAGGGAGAGATAGATCAGCCAGGTTCACCAGGTTAATTCCAGGGATGACAGGACTGGCATATGATGAAAGAATGGATCAACTGGGCTAATATTCATTGGAATTTCGAAGATGAGAGGGGATTTTATAGAAACATATAAAATTCTTAAAAAATTGGACAGGCCAGATGCAGGAAAAATGTTTCCTCGATGTTGGGGGAGTCCAGAACCAGGGGTCACACAGTTTAAGAATATGGGGACGGCCATTTAGGACTGAGATGAGGAAAAACCTTTTTCCCACAGAGAGTTGTGAGTCTGTGGAATTCTCCGCCACAGAAGGCAGTGGAGGCCGATTCACTGGATGTTTTCAAGAGAGAGTTACAGCCCTGTCCCACGGTACGAGTTCATTCCAAGAGCTCTCCCGAGTTTAAAAAAAATCAAACTCGTGGTAAGCACGGAGAATGAACGTAGCGGGTACGTCGGAGCTCGGGGACGTCTCTTAGCGGCTCGTAACGCTAACGGCAGGTACTCGGGAAGACTCGCTAACGGCAGGTAAACACGGGAAGACTGGTGAAGATTTTTCAACATGTTGAAAAATGCCCACGAGATCCCCGAGTACCGACGAGCGGCCATTACCGTAAATCTCCGAGTTCGAATCAGGGCAAACTCGGGAGAATGAAATCTTGAATGAACTCGTACAGTGGGACAGGGCTTTAACGATACACTTTCACCTACATGCCAAACCCTCCAAACACAACTCCCCACGAGGAGCAGAATATCATAATCATAATAGTCGTCACCATAATCACACTTTATTAACCAAGTAAGTTTCGAAACATACGAGGAATTTGATCATCGTTAATCAGGGCAAACTCGGGAGAGCTCTTGGAATGAACTCGTACCGTGGGACAGGAGTTTTAGATTTAGCTCTTAGGGCCAACGGAATCAAGGGATATGGGGAGAAAGCAGGAACGGGGAACTGATTTTGGATGATCAGCCGTGATCACATTGAATGGCGGCGCTGGCTCGAAGGGCCGAAGGACCTACTCCTGCGCCTATTGTCTGTGTTTCTACGGTTCTGCCACACACGGGGTGACAAGCGGCCCACCGGTGTCATCGTGAGTGAACGGGAAACGGGTCTGTCAGCAACTAGTTAAATTTTGGATGAAGTAGCTGGGATAAAAGATAGTCATAAATATTTGACATAAATCCACGCACGTTTCAGCCCAAGTTGATCCATTAACGCCACTAATGATTCTTCACTTCTGTTCTCCACTTTAATAGGGTTATTTATGATGGAGCAGTCAGTGTTGACTGCCTGCCAAAGGTGCAACGTTCTTTTATCATTATTGTCACTACCGTTGACTGATCTGACGTTGCTTGTTAGATTGACCCGGTTCAGACAATCAATGAATCATGATATAAATCTATCCGCCAACAGATCATACCAACGGCATTAGGGCATGAAAGACAACTGAGATCATATTTGATTATATTAAATGGCGACGAGTGAATATTAGTGGCAAGTGAAGACGGAGGGAACTGCAGATGCTGGAATTCCCCCCCCCCCGAACAAAGCACGGTGTGCTGGAGGAACTCAGTGGGTCAGGCAGCATCTGTGAAGGACATGGATTGGGTGGCACTTATACCTCACGCTGCCTCGGCAAGGCCAGCAGCATAATCACACCCTGGCCACACCCTCTTAGAGAATATGTGCAGGAGTAGGCCATTTGGCCCTCCGAGCCAGCACCGCCATACATTGTGATCATGGCTGATCCATCTGTGGAGAGCATGGATAGGTGACGTTTCACAGAGTGCTGGAGTAACTCAGCGGGTCAGGCAGCATCTGTGGAGAACATGGATAGGTGACGTTTCACAGAGTGCTGGAGTAACTCAGCGGGTCAGGCAGCATCTATGGCGCTAAGGAAATAGGCAACGTTTCGGGCCGAAACCCTTCTTCAGACTGATGTGAGGGTGGGGCGGGAAGAAGAAAGGAAGAGGTGGAGCCGGTGGGCTGAGGGAGAGCTGGGAAGGGGAGGAGAGAGCAGGGACTACCTGAAATTAGAGAAGTCAGTGTTCATACTGCTGGGGTGCAAACGTCAGAGGGCTGCCTGTGGAACACAACCCAATGTCTATCATGTCTCTGCCTGCCATGTTTTGGAAATGTGTTCAAGATAGAGTGATGTAATTTACAGATATTGTGTACGTACTTAATGCCAAGTGCTAGTAACTTTATTTATTAATATTCTAGTCCTTTGAGCTGCATGGTGTGCTTGTTACAAAGGGTTTCACATGGGTTTGATTTTGAGCGAATGTTCCTTGAATTCATTCGGACTCTTTCTCGCAGTCACTTTCTATTTTGCAATATTTGTGTACCAGTACCAGGCCTCTCATTGATTGATGCCTCTTTGGCTTATTAGACAATAGACAATAGGTACAGGAGTAGGCCATTCGGCCCTTCGATCCAGCACCGCCATTCAATGGATCATGGCTGATCATCCCCAATCAGTACCCCGTTCCTGCCTTCTCCCCATATCCCCTGAATCCGCTATCTTTAAGAGCCCTATCTAGCTCTCTCAATATCATCATAGCTGATTATCCAAAATCAGTACCCCGTTCCTGCTTTTTCCCCCATATCCCTTGATTCCGTTAGCCCCAAGAGCTGCATCCAGCTCTCTTGAAAGCATCCAGAGAACCGGCCTCCACCGCCCTCTGAGGCAGATAATTCCACAGACTCACAACTCTCTGTGAGAAAAAAGTGTTTCCTCGTCTCCGTTCTAAATGGCTTACCCCTTATTCTTAAACTATGTGTGTGTGTGGCCCCTGGTTCTGGACTCCCCCAACATCGGGAACATGTTACCTGCCTCTAGCGTGTCCAATCTTGTTGAACGATTCCATCCATTGTTTTGTCGTCACCAATAAATGTCTCTGTACCTCTGTTACTGAGCCTCCTTTTTCTCCATATTATTGGGTTTGACTTTGAGGGTCAGATTTAGCTGTTAGGGCTAATGGAATCAAGGCATCGGGGGGGGGGGGGGGGGGGGGAGAAAGCAGGAACGGGGACTGATTGTAGATGATCAGCCGTGAACATCTACATTGACATGAAAATTGTTCCCGATGTTGGGGAAGTCCAGAACAAGGGGTCACAGTTTAAGGATAAGGGGGAAATCTTTTAGGACCGAGATGAGGAAAACATTTTTCACACAGAGAGTGGTGAATCTGTGGAATTCTCTGCCACAGAAGGTAGTTGAGGCCACAATTCATTGGCTATATTTAAGAGGGAGTTAGATGTGGCCCTTGTGGCTAAAGGGATCAGGGAGTATGGAGAGAAGGCAGGTGCAGGATACTGAGTTGGATAATCAGCCATGATCATATTGAATGGCGGTGCAGGCTCGAAGGGCCGAATGGCCTACTCCTGCACCTATTTTCTATGTTTCTATGTAACATATGGAATGGCGGTGCTGGCTCGAAGTGGCCGAATGGCCTTCTCCTACACCTTTGGACAATAGACAATAGGTGCAGGAGTAGGCCATTCGGCCCTTCGATCCAGCACCCCCATTCAATGTGATCATGGCTGATCATCCCCAATCAGTACCCCGTTCCATGTTTCTTTGAAATCGAGAAGATGTTGCTCATCCTTTCTCCTTGACTGAGCTTGGACCACCAAGTATCACCAAGTATTATTTAACACAATAAGGCCTCGTCATCTTAAACTTTAGAATAGAAACAAGGAACTGCAGGTGCTGGTTCACAAAGACGGCACGAAAGTTGCGAGAGTTACTCAGAGGGCCGGGCAGCATCCTTGGAGAACATGGGTGGGTGACGCTTTGGGTCGGGACCCTTCCTCAGACTGTCGGTGGCACAGTGGCGCAGCGGGTAGAGTTGCCACCTCACAGCGCGCAGAGACCCGTGTCCGACCCTGACTACGGGCGCTGTCTGTGCGGAGTTTCTACCTTCTTCCCGTAACCGCGTGGATTTTCTCCGAGACCCTTCCCGGACTGAAGAAGGGATCCTGACCCCAAATGTCACCTATCCATGTTCTCCAGAGGCGCTGCTTGACCTGCTGAGTTACTCTTTGTTTTAAAAAAAAATCTTTCTAAGCACTTTTTAAAATCTTAAACTTTGGTTGTACTTGGAAGTGTAGAGGAATGATCTCCAGGGCTGAGCAAAAACAATTTCCAAGTTCTGGACAGGCTTCAATGGACCAGGCTGCCCCCTGACGTCACAGTTTAAGAATAAGGAGTAAGCCATTTAGAACGGAGACAAGGAAACACTTTTTCTCACAGAGAGTTGTGAGTCTGTGGAATTCTCTGCCTCAGAGGGCGGTGGAGGCCGGTTCTCTGGATACTTTCAAGAGAGAGCTAGATATGGCTTTTAAAGATAGTGGAATCAGGGGATATGGGGAGAAGGCAGGAACGGGGTACTGATTGTGGATGATCAGCCGTGATCACATTGAATGGCGGTGCTGGCTCGAAGGGCCGAATGGCCTCCTCCTGCACCTGTTGTTTATTGTCTATTGTTACCCTTTGATCCAGTGCTCTGGCTTCAATCCTGACTTCCAATGCTGTCTTTGTGGAGTTTGCATGTTTTCTTTTCTCTCTGTCTACATAGGCTTCCTCCCACAACCCAAAGATGTGTGCGTTGAGGGGTTAATAGCCCCTTTGTGTGTGTTTGTTTGCGAGAATCTAGAGTTGTTGGGACTGTGGGCAGAATAAAATATGACTGGCATAAATGGGTCCTTGAATGGTTAGCATGGATTAGATGGGCTGAATGGCCTGTTTCCATAAAGTAGAGTCGAGGATGAAGTTTCAATGAGCCTAACACCTTTACGCGCAGTGTCTGAGTAACGTATACCATTGACTTCCAGGGCTGAACAAGCTGTTCTATAGCAAGCGCTTGTCTTGGAAGGAAAGCTATTGTGTTCGTAGTCTTGTAGACTACCATTACTACAAAGCAAGTCTTGAGATGGACCTCCCGTGTGCGAAGAATCTCACGGAGAAGATGCTCCGGTTGCTGCCCACCACCACCACCACCACCACAGTCACTAGCTCCCCTCTCACTATGAGTCCGAGCCCAGGTAACGTTTTCTCTCTTTACCCTGCTGCGTGACTGACCCAGCCGACGGGCGCCAAGGCCGAGAGCAGCGTTGAGGGCAGAGGTAAACCAGCCGAGCATCCCTCGTAGCCAGGGTCCGAGGGGTAAGGAGCACCCCTCTCACCATTCAAGAGAGGGCTCTTAAAGATAGCGGAGTCAGGGGATATGGGGAGAAGGCAGGAACGGGATACTGATTGGGGATGATCAGCCACGATCACATTGAATGGCGGTGCTGGCTCGAAGGGCCGAATGGCCTACTCCTGCACCTATTGTCTGTTTATTGTCTATTTTCACCCACCGCCACTCCACCTTGGGTCCATAGGGGGAGGAGTGGCTCTGCTATCAGCGACCGAAGGACTGGTGATGGGATCTGGGGAGTGGGCAGGGCTGAAGATGTCCTGGTCGGGTTGCTGCCCCTGGGCCTGGCCAAGCTGGCCATCCGCGAGTCACGGCACCAGGCGGTGGAGGGCTCTGCCCGAGCCAGACGCTTGCCCCTTTACCGGGGGTTGTACAGTAGTTATTAGAATAGTCGTTTGATGATTTTGGTGGGTACCTCACCACGGTTTTTGGTTCTTTTTGGTTTTTGTATCGTGTTAAAGTTAAATTAATTAATTTTTGATAGCAAAAAAAAAATGTTTTAATGAGCGAGCTTCTACATGGCATCCACGAGCAGTGATCAAAGGTATTTTATTGGTCACATTCACATTCACATACACCTAGCTGTTGTGAAGTGAAATGCTTCTTGCCATTTTGCAGCACATAAAGAAGGAACACAGACATAACATTAATAAGAGTGTTAAACATAAAGAACATCCCCCCACAATGGTTCCCACCATGAGGGAAGGCACAAAGTCCAGTCCCCAACCCCAGTTCACCCATAGTCGGGCCTATTGAGGCCTCCACAGTTGCCTCTACGGAGGCCCGATGTTCCAGGCCGTTCTCGCCGGGTGATGTTGCTCCGGCATTGGGAGAATCCTCTCAACGGCTTGGGAACCCTGGAACGGCTGCTTCCGTACTGGAGGCCGTGGCTTCCGAAGCCGACAAGGCAGCGCCGGATGGAGCTCCACAACTGGCGATCTCATCTGGAGATCCCAGGCTCCCGGTGTAAAGTTCGGCGCCGCCGCCCGCAGCTGGTCGCTCCACAGTCCCGCAGCTCCGCGATGTTTTACTCAGCGATCTTCAGCTCACCGGAGCTCCAGCGCGGCGACCCGGGCAAGGCATCGCCCGCTCCGCGATAGCGCTCCAGCGCTGTGCCGCCGCCGAAGCCGAGGTTCTGGGCGGTCTGATTGTCTGATCCGACCTCTCTCTCTGACCAACTGGAGCCTGGCCAGAGACGCACCTTATCCAATGGACCTTATCCAAAGGATGAGGTGGCATCTTGCAGAAAGATGGATTCTGGAAGTGGGGAAAGACACACAATTCTTCAAGTTCAAGTGAGTTTATTGTCATGTGTCCCTGATAGGACAATGAAATTCTTGCTTTGCTTCAGCACATCAGAACATAGTCGGCATGAATACAGAACAGATCAGTGTGTCCATATACCATTATATAAATATATACACACACATAAATAAATAAACAAATAAACAGATAATGGGCTATTAATGTTCAGAGTTTTGTCCGAGCCAGGTTTAATAGGCTGATGGCTGTGGGGAAGTAGCTATTCCTGAACCTGGTTGTTGCAGTCTTCAGGCTCCTGTACCTTCTACCTGAAGGTAGCAGGGAGATGAGTGTGTGGCCAGGATGGTGTGGGTCTTTGATGATACTGCCAGCCTTTTTGAGGCAGCGACTGCGATAAATCCCCTCGATGGAAGGGAGGTCAGAGCCGATGATGGACTGGGCAGTGTTTACTACCTTTTGTAGTCTTTTCCTCTCCAGGGCGCTCAAGTTGCCGAACCAAGCCACGATGCAACCGGTCAGCATGCTCTCTACTGTGCACCTGTAGAAGTTAGAGAGAGTCCTCCTTGATAAACCGACTCTCCGTAATCTTCCCAGGAAGTAGAGGCGCTGATGAGCTTTCTTGATAATTGCATTAGTTTCTATTGAATTGCCATTGAGTTTCTATGTCTATGTTTCCATCAGCTAGTGTACGGTCCTGACCTCCCATCCACCTCATTTGAGACGTTTGAACTATCTTTGATCGGACATTATTGGTTGTCAATGTTATATCTTGCACCAGATGTTCTACTTTAGCAAACAAAAGCTTTTCGCTGTACCTCGGTTGGCATGACAACAGTAAACTAATGGCCCTGTCCCACTGTACGAGTTCATTCCAAGAGCTCTCCCGAGTTTAAAAAAAAGTCAAACTCGTGATAAGCACATAGAATGTACGTAGAAGGTACGTTGGAGCTCGGAGACGTCTCTTAGTGGCTCGTAACGCTAACGGCAGGTATTTGGGAAACGCGGTAAGCTGGTGAAGACTCGTGAAGATTTTTCAACATGTTGACAAATGTCCACGAGAGCCCCGAGTACCTACGAGTGGCCATTACCGTAAATCTCCGAGTTCGAATCGGGGGAAACTCAGGAGAACTCTTGAATGAACTCGTACAGTGGGACAGGCCCTTAAACTAAACTATTTTCAGAGTTGCTGCCTGACCCGCTAAGATACTCCAGCACTTAAGGGCCTGTCCCACGTGGCCGTCATTTGAGCGCCATTTACGCGACCACCAAAAATGTGATCATAGCGTTGTGACGCTCACGGGTAGCGTGTGGGTAGCGCGGGACGGGCGCGTGGAGGAGTGTTGAATTGCGAGCGGTATCGCCCGGCGCTCTGTGATTTCGTGCTGCACGAAAACTTTGCACGCCACCGGCGTATCGCCTATGCACGTGGACGTACTGCGGTCGCACGCTGACGTCCTGACCTCGTACGTGTAGTGTCTGGTGACGCATGATTACGTCACCATGCGTAACTATGCGCCACCGCGCGCCGCCCATACGCAGCCGGCCCGCCTTTATTAATAATAATATTAATAATAATAATATCATTAATTGTCATTGCACATGTGCGCAACGAGATTTGGTTTGCAGCTTCCATCCGATGTCATAACTTAAGCAACTAACAATATTTAGATTTAGATATCCCGAGAAACATGATTTATAAAAAGAACAGTAAAACAGTCTAAAGTGCAAATGTGTCTGTGCCGGGTCGATGTGTGACGTGACCATCCGAGGGAGACAGTCCAGGGGGGGATGGGGGGGGCACTCAGCAGGGCTGGTTCAGAGCTGCTATAACTCTGGGGATGAAGCTGTTCCTGAGTCTGGAGGTTTGGGCGTAGAAGGCCTTGTAACGTCTGCCGGAGGGAAGTAGTTCGAACAGTCCGTTACAAGGGTGTGAGGAGTCTTTATGGATGCTGACGGCCTTCCTGAGGCACCGTGTGTGGTAGATGCCCTCCAAGGCTGGTAGCTGTGTCCCAATGATCCTCTGCGCTCTGTGGACGACGCGCTGAAGAGCTCCCCTCTCCGCCTTTAATGCATCGTGGATATAAGCGCGCGCGATTGAAGAGTACGTTGTGGATAATTATTTAGCATTTGCGGAACAAAATGGAATGTTGGCAATCTTTGGCAACAGGCAAGCCACATGAGGAATGTGACATTGAGGTGTTTATATTCAGAACAAGCTGGAAATCCTTGCACACAGATTCCTGAAAGGTTATGCACCAATATAGAAATGGAAGAGCAAACCAGATAAGTGATACAAAATGCAGGAGAAACTCAGCGGGACCGGCAGCATCTCTGGAGAGAAGGAATGGGTGACGTTTTAGGTCGAGACCCTTCAAGCAGATTCTCCACCAGAAACATCACCCATTCCTTCTCTCCAGAGATGCTGCCTGTCCCGCCGAGTTACTCCAGCATTTTGTGTCTATCTTCAATTTAAACCAGCGTCTGCAGTTCCTTCCCGCAGATTAATTTGGTCTGCAGCTTGCTGCTACTTTTCATTCACCTCTTTGTTTGAATAGGGGCATCACACCTGCAGTTTCCCAATTGCTAGCACCACTCAGGAAACTGGAGCATTTTAGAAAATCGCCATAAATATCATTAACTGGGTAAATAACAAAAACTGGGTATTCAAATGACGATACGCGCTCCAGACAGCTGTGCAGACGCGCGCGACTATCACGTGGCAGTCACTCCCGGCCTGTCGTGTAAATGACGGCCAAGTGGGACAGGCCCTTTAGTGTCGAGTGAAAATATCTTGTTTAACATTGTCGTGGAGCTTTAGGGTTAAGGGCCTGTCCACACTTGGGCGACATTTTAGGCGACAGCGTCGTGGTTGGGTCGTGACGTGTGGTGATGCGCGGTGTCTCCCAGCCGCTACAGGGATTTTGAAATGTTCAAAATCCTCGCACGACATCATGTCGCGCGCCCTTTCGCACGATGATGTACGGGTGACACGTGACGCTCGGTCATCGTCTATGCTAATTTATTTTGCGTCACCGTGCATCACCAGCTGTCGCCACGTACGTCGCGAACGTCAAGATGCGTCGCGGCGCGTCCCCTTTTACAGGAAAGCTGGTCGGTCAAATGACGTCACGCGCCCCAGATGACGCAACCTGTCACGTCTTGCTGTATCGTGTCGCGGGTGGACATACATTGACGCCGCTAGACGGCTGTGATGTCACAGGCGCTGTCCTAAGCTGCCGTATGCTGTCCTATGGTGACGCAGGGTGATGTGCGCCCTGTCCCGTGGTGGCGCGTGGAAATTGGTGACGCGTGGTGACGTACCGTGACGTAGGTTCACAAGGTTAATTCCCGGGATGGTGGGACTGTCATGTGCTGAGAGAATGGAGCAGCTGGGCTTGTACACTCTGGAGTTTAGAAGGATGAGAGGCACTCGCATTGAGACATATAAGATTATTAAGGGTTTGGACACGCTAGAGGCAGGAAACATGTTCCCGATGTTGGGGGAGTCCAGAACCAGGGGCCACACGCACAGTTTAAGAATAAGGGGTAAGCCATTTAGAACGGAGACGAGGAAACACTTTTTCTCACAGGGAGTTGTGAGTCTGTGGAATTCTCTGCGGTGGAGGCAGGTTCTCTGGATGTTTTCAAGAGAGAGCTAGATAGGGCTCTTAAAGATAGCGGAATCAGGGGATATGGGGAGAAGGCAGGAACGGGGTACTGATTGGGGATGATCAGCCATGATCACATTGAATGGCGGTGCTGGCTCGAAGGGCCGAATGGCCTCCTCCTGTACCTATTGTCTGTTGCATCTGTGTCGCATCATGTGTGCTACCTGACGGTTTTCAGGCGACTTTGGGCATCAGTCACTGACGGACATCATCGCCCATAAAATCTCAAAGTGAGACAGGCCCTTCAGAGTTAGCACTGGTAGAGGAAGCCTGAATGTGTTGCGTGCTGGGATAGTGCTGGGATGTAATCGTATCACTGGGCTATACGAGGCAGAAGTGTAAACCTTTCATAATGCATTCATGTTTGTTCGGGTGCGAATCATTTACCTTCCTGGGAAGACAAAAAAATGCTGGAGAAACTCAGCGGGTGAGGCAGCATCTATGGAACGAAGGAATAGGTGACGTTTAGGGTCGAGACCCTTCTTCAGACTGATGTGAGGGTGGGGTGGCTCAGCACTTCAACTCCCCCTCCCATTCCCAATCCGACCTTTCTGTCCTGGGCCTCCTCCATGGCCAGAGTGAGTCCCACCGCAAATTGGAGGAGCAGCACCTCATATTCCGCTTGGGCAGTTTACACCCCAGCGGTATGAACATTGACTTCTCCAATTTCAGGTAGTCCCTGCTTCCTCCCTCCTTCCCCTCCCCTTCCCAGCTCCCCCACAGCCCACTGTCTCCGCCTCTTCCTTTCTTCTTCCCGCCCCCCCCCCCCCCCCCCCACATTAGTCTGAAGAAGGGTCTCGACCGGAAACGTCACCTAATCCTTCTCTCCATAGATGCTGCCTCACCCGCTGAGTTTCTCCAGCGTTTTTGTCTACCTTCGATTTTTCCAGCATCTGCAGTTCTTTTGTAAACATTTACATTCCTGGGATCTCTTTTCTCTTATATCTGAGTGCAGGAGGCTAGGGTTAGTTTAGAGATACTGAGTGGAAACAGACCCTTCAGCCCACTGAGTCCGCGCCGACCAGCGATCCCCGCACATTAACACTATCCCACACCCACTTTAATGTGCAAACTCCGTGCAGACAGCATCCACGATGGGGATTGAGCCCGGGTCTCTGGCGCTGCAAGCGCTGTAAGGCAGCAACTCTACCGCTGCACCACCGTGACTTTTGATGTCTCTTGATGTGGTGGTTCATTTGTGATCGGAGCAGAATTAGGCCATTCGGCCCATCGAGTCTACACCGCCATTCAATCATGGCTGATCTATCTCTCCCTCCTAACCCCATTCTCCTGCCTTCTCCCCATAACCACCGACACCCGTACTAATCAAGAATCTGTCTATCTCTGCCTTAAATACATCCACTGACTTGTGGCCTCCACAGCCGTCTGTGGCAAAGAATCCCACAGGTTTGACTCGAGTGGTGAATCTGTGGAATTCTCTGCCACAAAAGGTAGTTGAAGCCACAGTTCATTAGCTATATTTAAGAGGGAGTTACAGTAGATGTGGCCCTTGTGGCTAAAGGGATCAGGGGGTATGGAGAGAAGGCAGGTACAGGATACTGAGTTGGATAATCAGCCATGATCATATTGAATGGCGGTGCAGGCTCGAAGGGCCGAATGGCCTCTACTCCTGCACCTATTGTCTATGTTTCTATGAGTCATTGACTCAAGTAATTCCTTCTCATCATCTCCTTCCTAAAAAAATATCCTTTAATTCTGAGGCTGTGCCCTCTGGTCCTAGACTCTCCCACTAGTGGAAACATCCTCTCCACATCCACACTATCCAGATTGAATGGTAGATCCATCATTCAATATCAGGAGACATGTCAGGGGAGAAGGCCGGAGGATGGGGTTAGGAGGGAGAGATAGATCAGCAATGATTGAATGGCGGAGTAGACTTGATGGGCCGAATGGCCTGATCCTACTCCTATCACTTATGACCTTGGGAGAGGGCTGATTTTCAAACCACTTGCAAAGTCCATGGTTTGTCGAATCCCGTGGAAGCTCCTGGAACTCGCTACACTGAAAGACAGGCCATTCGGCCCGACTGCTCCGTGCTGGTGCCGGTGCTCTTCATTTCACCCCATTCGTCATCGAGCCTCCTATCCTTCCTCGGTGACAGGCCTGCCCGCGTTCCCCAGCGCCCGTCTCATCCGTCACACTCTGTGACAGTCTCCAGATTCAGAGCACACACTCCCCTGTCTCGTGTGAGTTACTGCCTCCAAGTTATATAGTGTTATTACCAGCGGAGAGGGAAAGAATATTTCATCTGCTTGACGGATCGCAGATGAGAGGTAAAACATTTGAAATTGCCACGAGGAAATTGAGATCATAATTTGGTGTTTAAGGAGACAAATGGGTTTCGTGCAGAAGGATGCCAAGGTCACAGGAGTCGTCTTGGCCACGGTGGATGGAAGGGCCCCCTTGCTGTGTTCCTTCACTCACACGCAGCAGCGCTGAATATCACGTCAAGGGGACGCGAACGACACAAATGAGACTGTGACAGATCTCGGGAGAGACGATGTATCATCAGTTGTTTGTGATGTCGACGTAAATAGAGACAGGTTGGTTAGTGAGCTTTGTAGATCACTACGTTGTGGTCGACTGTCACAACCGACTGGCAGGACTTTCATATGAAGAAAGACTGGATAGACTCGGCTTGTACTCGCTAGAATTTAGAAGATTGAGGGGGGGATCTTATAGAAACGTACAAAATTCTTAAGGGGTTGGACAGGCTAGATGCAGGAAGATTGTTCCCGATGTTGGAAGTCCATAAAAACATAGAAACATAGACAATAGGTACAGGAGTAGGCCACTCGGCCCTTCGAGCCTGCACCGCCATTCAATGTGATCATGGCTGATCATCCCCAATCAGTACCCCGTTCCTGCCTTCTCCCCATAACATAGAAACATAGACAATAGGTGCAGGAGTAGGCCATTCGGCCCTTCGAGCCTGCACCGCCATTCAATATGATCATGGCTGATCATCCAACTCAGTATCCCGTACCTGCCTTCTCTCCATACCCCCTGATTCCCTTAGCCACAAGGGCCAAATCTAACTCCCTCTTAAATATAGCCAATGAACTGTGGCCGCAACTACCCTCTGTGGCAGAGAGTTCCAGAGATTCACCACTCTCTGTGTGAAAAATGTTTTTCTCATCTCGGTTTTAAAGGATTTCCCCCTTATCCTTAAACTGTGACCCCTTGTCCTGGACTTCCCCAACATCGGGAACAATCTTCCTGCATCTAGCCTGTCCAACCCCTTAAGAAGACAAGGGGTCACAGTTTAAGGATAAGAGGGAAATCTTTTAGGACTGAGATGAGAAAAACATTTTTCACACAGAGAGTGGTGAATCTGTGGAATTCTCTGCCACAGAAGGTAGTCGAGGCCACAGTTCATTGGCTGTATTTAAGAGGGAGTTAGATGTGGCCCTTGTGGCTAAAGGGATCAGGGGGTATGGAGAGAAGGCAGGTACAGGATACTGAGTTGGATGATCAGCCATGATCGTATTGAATGGCGGTGCAGGCTCGAAGGGCCGAATGGCCTCTACTCCTGCACCTATTTTCAATGTTTCCATGCTTCTAACTGTCGTACAACAGCTTATTGATGGCATCTTCAAAAAGGAGGACTTGGGAGTTTAAGGAGGAACTGCAGATGCTGGAGAAACTCAGCGGGTGAGGCAGCATCTATGGAGAGAAGGAATAGGTGACGTTTCGGGTCGAGACCCTTCCTCAGGCTGATGTGTGGGGGTGGGGCGGGAAGAAGAGAGGAAGAGGTGGAGACGGTGGGCTGTGGGAGAGCTGGGCAGGGGAGGGGAAAGAGGGAGAAAGCAGGGACTACCTGAAATTGGAGAAGTTAATGTTCATACCGCTGGGGTGTAAACTGCCCAAGCGAAATATGAGGTGCTGCTCCTCCAATTTGCGGTGGGACTCACTCTGGCCATGGAGGAGGCCCAGGACAGAAAGGTTCGGAATGTGAGGGGGAGTTGAAGTGCTGAGCCACCGGGAGATCAGGTTGGTTATTGCGAACCGAGCGGAGGTGTTGGGCGAAGCGATCGCCAAGCCTACGCTTGGTCTCACCGATGTAGAGCAGCTGACACCTGGAGCAGCGGATGCAGTAGATGAGGTTGGAGGAGGTGCAGGTGATCCTCCTGCATGTGGAACCTCAAGTGGCACTGCGATCTATTACAGTGTTACATTGTGGGCAGCAGCTAAATGGCGCTGTCTCTACAAACAGGTCATCATATCCTTGTGTTCAGGCATGGACTAGTCACATAATGTTGAGGGACTCAGCGGCTCTCCCCTACATTCCATGTGTAGTGTTTCTCCGATGATGAGCATGTGCTAAGTCCCTTAGTCAAGAGTTATCCAGAGTGTTGAATTGTCATATGCGCCGTGAATGGAACGATGGAATCTATACTTGCTCCAGCTCTGCGGGCACATGTTAAGGTTCATTACTTAAAACAGACCACTCACACTAGGTTAGGTAAACCAGCACAAGCTTTACTGATCATTAGTCAGGGATACAAAGTCAAGTATGCAACAGATACTTAACTCCCCTGAGCTACAGGGTCTGTCCCACCAGCATGCGGCAAGCGCGACCAAACCGGAAGCGGGGGCCGCGCGGAGGTCGAGTGATCCCGTACGAGTTGAGGTGATGTTCGAGCGTCAAGACGCTGCGTACCAAGGATCTTATAGCAGAGCAAGATAGACCACTCCTCCGAAATCCAATGGACTGACGTGTAGTACGTGACGGAACGTCACGGCTGCCATTTCTTTAAGCGACACGCGGGGAGAGAGGGATCGAGAGAAGGGAGAGGGATCGAGAGGGGAGAGGGATCGAGAGGGGAGAGGGATCGAGAGGGGAGAGAGAGAAGGGGAGAAGGGGGAAGAGGGAGAAGGGGGAGAGGGAGGGTGGAACGATAGCATGTTATAACGTTCAGCCGTCCCATTCCGACCAAAGATTATAGAGCAGAGCTCCTCTAGTATCTTTGATTGCAACCGCCGCCGCCGAACGCCACGGCCCACCATTGCACCCAAAGATGATAGAGCAG
Source organism: Amblyraja radiata (assembly GCF_010909765.2). Classification (NCBI taxonomy): domain Eukaryota; kingdom Metazoa; phylum Chordata; class Chondrichthyes; order Rajiformes; family Rajidae; genus Amblyraja; species Amblyraja radiata. The sequence continues at coordinate 2,465,664 of NC_045969.1, forward strand.
AGTTGTATAATCTTTGATTGCACCCTTCTTCACGGCGGGCTTGTGATCTTTGCTTGTGATGTCCCGACAATTCGAGGGCTATAACGGGTAACAGCCGCCGCGTTCTCGGACTCGAGTCTGAGCTCGAAAAATCTCGTGGTCACTGGGCCCAATGTGTCCCGCGGGCCATATTTTGGAGACCAATCCCTTACAAGAACAAAACCAAAAACGTACAGAAGTGTTAAAATTGTCTTTATTATAGTGGTAAGTAACGATCTATTAAAAATAAGTCTACTAACTTTCTAATGTACCGACAAACCTAGTTTCACAATGGCCGTCGATGGGAGAACAGAAAATAACATTTTCACGACAGAATAGCGACAAAAAATAATAATAATATTTTCTAACCTTTCTTTTTTATCGGGGAACCTAAAGAATGACAGGTCTGGTCGTTTAGATTTACGATTAGAACAATTGATAGCGAAGCAGTGAGATGAAGATTTAGATGAGGACGCCATGACAGCCCAATAAAATGCTCAATAAAATGGCGTCGACAATCACACACGTCATACTACGCGTTTTTCGAGGAGTGGTCTATCTTGCTCCTCTATAATCTTTGCTGCGTACGGGCTCAATGCGGCTGCGGGCCGGCAGGCCGTTGCCGCGCGGAATTTTTGAACACGGTCAGTTTTTCGGAGCCCTGCGCGATGTCGGGACCAGCTCCGCACAACTCCATTTGGCTCCGGCGAACGAAGTGGGACCGGCCCCGCAAGGCCGTACGACTCAAGCGGCCACGTTAGGTCGCGCTTGCCGCATGGAGTCGCATGCTGGTGGGACAGGCCCTTACCTCTCTAATGAATGAGGACATACAACATCTTTAACAATGCTTTGGAAATGTAGTCTCATGGTAATACAGAGTGGCAGCAACAACGTTTAATAATAAGGCTCTACCCATTCAAAGTATTCTTGTCACTAATACAATACACTTATCATCTTGTGGTTCTATCAATCACAAACTGATGATCACAATCTTTGAAACAACTGGAACTTAAAAGCCCTGTCCCACTGTACGAGTTAATTCAAGAGCTCTCCCGAGTTTAAAAAAAATCAAACTTGTGGTACGTAGCAAGTACCAAGGAGCAAAGAGGTCCTTCTACAGTTGTACAGTGAGACCACACCTGGAGTATTGTGTGCAGTTTTGGTCCCCTAATTTGAGGAAGGACATTCTTGCTATTGAGGGAGTGCAGCGTAGGTTCACCAGGTTAATTCCCGGGATGGCGGGACTGTCATATGCTGAGAGAATGGAGCGGCTGGGCTTGTACACTCTGGAGTTTAGAAGGATGAGAGGGTTTCGCATTGAAACATATAAGATTGTTAAGGGTTTGGACACGCTAGAGGCAGGGAACATGTTCCCGATGTTGGGGCAGTCCAGAACTAGAGGTCACAGTTTAAGAATAAGGGGTAAGGCCCGAAATGTCACCTATTCCTTTGCTCCATAGATGCTGCCGCACCCGCTGAGTTACTCCAGCATTTTTGGCTACCTTCGATTTCCCAGCATCTGCAGTTGCTTCTTAAACACCTTCACGATATTCATAGAAACATAGAAAATAGGTGCAGGAGTAGAGGCCCTTCGAGCCTGCACCGCCATTCAATATGATCATGGCTGATCATCCAACTCGGTATCCTGTACCTGCCTTCTCTCCATACCCCCTGATCCCTTTAGCCACAAGGGCCACATCTAACTACCTCTTAAATATAGCCAATGAACTGGCCTCACAGTCAATTTTAATCGAAGGTGCAGTGATATGAATCTGCCAGCAGCGATACACTTAAAAAGAACACACAATACACAATAGGATTTAACACAAACATCTAACCACCAAAGTTCGGCCAATCCTCCTCCTTTGTTCACCCGTGGTTGGGGCCCAATGAACAATGGTGTAGCGGGTCTGCCTCCCTCGTCTTAGTAACGTGTACTGTTGACTTCCAGGACTCTGGGGATTATCACGTAGCCGCCGATTGTCCAGGCATGAAAGGAATTGTGCCCACAGTCTCTTAGAGTATCATGCCTACAATAGAGACTTTGTGATGGACCTCCCGTGTGTGAAGGATCTCACGGAGAAGATGCTCCGGTTGCTGCCCACTACCACCACCACCACCACCACAGTCAGTACCACACTCAGTCGCAAACCACCTCCTTACAGTTTGAGTGAGAGTCCAGGTAACAGTTTTCACTCTTTTCTCGTGGCGCGTCTGTCTGTGGAACAAGGATGACGGGTTGAAGCCATTCTGCCACCAAGGCCAACACCTGCCCATGAGAGCAGACCTGGTGGTGGGCGGGTGGTTAAGAAAGAACTGCAGATGCTGGAAAAATCGAAAAATAGTGCAATAATAATACTGTTTAAGAAGGAACTGCAGATGCTGGAAAATGGAAGGTTGATTGCCGGGTTGATTGCATTCGTCGAAACAGGGCGGACCACGTGAAGGTTGCAGAAGGTAGACAAAAATGCTGGAGAAACTCGGTGGGTGAGGCAGCATTTATGGAGCGAAGGAATAGGTGATGTTTCGGGTCGAGACCCTTCGTCAGACTCGGGGAATTCTGGGGCCTCTGGCAAGTTCCTATTCAGAGTCTGAAGAAGGGTCTCGACCCGAAACGTGGCCTATTTCCTCGTGCAATGATAACAATAGTCCGTTGTAGTTGAGAGTTTATTTGTACCCACAGAGGGCGGTGGAGGCCGGTTCTCTGGATGCTTTCAAGAGAGATCTAGACAGGGCTCTTAAAGATAGCGGAGTCAGGGGATATGGGGAGAAGGCAGGAACGGGGTACTGATTGGGGATGATCAGCCATGATCACATTGAATGGCGGTGCTGGCTCGAAGGGCCGAATGGCCTACTCCTGCACCTGTTGTCTATTGTCTACTGTCTATTATTTGTTGGTACACAAAAATGCTGGAGAAACTCAGCGGGTGCAGCAGCATCTATGGAGCGAAGGAAATAGGCAACGTTTCGGGCCGAAACCCTTCTTCAGACTGATTTATTATTCGTTGTTGTGTTTAATAGCCTGATGGCTGTGGGGAAGTAGCTATTCCTGAACCTGGACGTTATAGTTTTCAGGCTCCTGTACCTTCTTCCCAATGGCAGTGGTGAAATGAGTGTGTGGTCAGGGTGGTGTGGGTCTCTGATGATGCGGCCAGCATTTTTGAGGCAGCGACTGCGATAGATCCCTTCGATGGTGGGGAGGTAAGAGCCGGTGATGGACTGGGCAGTGGTCACAACTGTGGGTCATTCAACTGAGCCTGCAGAGTTGCCATGGAACGCCTAGGTTTCAATGTCATCGTTGGTGGAAGCAAAACGCACCTCAGACCTGTGGGCGTTGGAGAATACTAGCTACATCTTCATAGAAACATAGAAAATAGGTGCAGGAGGAGGCCATTCAGCCCTTCGAGCCAGCACCGCCATTCATTGCGATCATGGCTGATCGTCCCCAATCACTAACCCGTGCCTGCCTTCTCCCCATATCCCTAGACTCCACTAGCCCCTAGAGCTATATCTAACTCTCTTAAATCCATCCAGTGATTTGGCCTCCACTGCCCTCTGTGGCAGGGAATTCCACAAATTCACAACTCTCTGGGTGAAATTTTTTTCTCACCTCAGTCTTAAATGGCCTCCCCTTTATTCTAAGACTGTGGCCCCTGGTCTGGACTCGCCCAACATTGGGAACATTTTTCCTGCATGTAGCTTGTCCAGTCCTTTTATCATTTTATATGTTTCTATAAGACCCCTCCTCATCCTTCTAAACTCCAGTGAATACAAGCCCAGTCTTTTCAATCTTTCCTCATATGACAGTCCCGCCATCCCAGGGATCAATTTCGTGAACCTACGCTGCACTGCCTCAATCACAAGGATTGTGATTCATTGAAGTACTGGTCTAAGCAGGTCACTGTGTTTGCGTGTGTGTGTGAGACAATGAAGTCAACATGAATCTGAGATGATAAAACTTGCCAGAAATGGCCCAGCAAGTTCCAGTGTCGAAAGAGAGGGAAAGAGAACACAAGATTCACAAATACTCTTGATGCTGGATATCCTACTTATAGCCCAGTCCCACGGTACGAGTTCATTCCAAGAGCTCTCCCGAGTTTGCCCTGATTCGAACTCGGAGATTTACGGTAATGGCCGCTCGTCGGTACTCGGGGCTCTCGTGGACATTTTTCAACACGTTGAAAAATCTTCACGAGTCTTCCCGTGCTTACCTGCCGTTAGCGAGTCTTCCCGAGTACCTGCCGTTAGCGTTACGAGCCGCTAAGAGACGTCCCCGAGCTCCGACGTACCCGCTACGTTCATTCTCCGTGCTTACCACGAGTTTGTTTTTTTTTTAACTCGGGAGAGCTCTTGGAATGAACTCGTACAGTGGGACAGGGTTATTAGCAGGACTCTGGCAAGTTCCTATTAAGAGTCGAGACTGTTTAATTGTCGTTTGTCCCAAACATAACAACGAAAATCTTACTTACAGCAGCGGATTTGTAAACATAGTCATCCCGTGTGTGGGGGTCGGGGGGGGGGGGGGGTGTGTGAATCACCCCGTGTGTGGGGGTTGGAGTCCGGTGGAGGTGCATCGCGGTCAGTGACTCTGGTTGGGCGGAGGGACCAGCCTGTCCCACCACTCTGCTCCACCTCGGCCCCGTGTGTATGTGCCGACCCACAGCCCGTCACAGTGCTGCAGCACGGGGGACTGGAGGCGGAGGGCGGCCGTGGCCGTGGCCGTGAAAGAGTGGGGGCTGCCCCGAGGGATGCGTTCCTTCGGCCGCTTACAACTTGGTGCTCGGGTTCAGAGTGTCACCCAGTGTCACCCTCCAGCCCAGGGCGGTCTCGTGTGGGGAAAATGACCCCCCACCCTCCCGTCTCCACCGGCCAGTGATGTGATGGACGCGGGGGTCTGGGCCAATCGCTGACAAGTCCCGCCCCCCGCCCACGTCATGTCCGTTATTTGGCTTTTCGGCTGAGTGGCCTTTCAGTGAATTGGCTTTTAAGCTTCGTTTCCATTCGGTTATTTGGCTTCCACTTCTTTATTTCTGCTTCTCGTCCTTCGAAGCCACGTCCGAGTTCCGCTTTATATATTCATCAGTATACATTTGTATTCAATTCTTGGTAGTACTCAGTAGGTAGCTCCGCCCACAGGCTTATTAGAGAGCTCTATCTCTCTCTCTCTCTCTCTGTTAGACTAGTAGTATGCATGCTGAGATGAGAGCTCTAACAAGTTGAATCGAATATAGGAGCAAAGAGGTCCTTCTACAGTTGTACAGAGCCCTAGTGAGACCACACCTGGAGTATTGTGTGTGGTTTTGGTCCCCTAATTTGAGGAAGGACATTCTTGCTATTGTGGGAGTGCATCGTAGGTTTACAAGGTTAATTCCCGGGATGGCGGGACTGTCATATGCTGAGCGAATGGAGCGGCTGGGCTTGTACACTCTGGAGTTTAGAAGGACGAGAGGATATCTTATTGAAACATATAATATTGTTAAGGGTTTGGACACGCTAGAGGCAGGAAACATGTTCCCGATGTTGGGGGAGTCCAGAACCAGGGGCCACACAGTTTAAGAATAAGGGGTAAGCCATTTAGAATGGAGTCGAGGAAACACTTTTTCTCACAGAGAGTTGTGAGTCTGTGGAATTCTCTGCCTCAGAGGGCGGTGGAGGCCGGTTCTCTGGATGCTTTTAATAGAGAGCTAGATAGAGAGGGCTCTTAAAGATAGCGGAATCAGGGGATATGGGGAGAAGGCAGGAACGGGGTACTGATTGGGGATGATCAGCCATGATCACATTGAATGGCGGTGCTGGCTCGAAGGGCCGAATGGCCTGCTCCTGCACCTATTGTCTATTGTCTACAGAGTTGATAATATAAGACTATGGATTCTAATCACTTTGAGTGAGTCTGATGTTGACCCGACAATGACAAAGACTAATTAGAGTGAATGCACAGTTCACAAACGGAGCACGCACGCACGTCTGAGTAATATCTAACGTTGACCTTCTAGGGCTGGTGGAGTTGGCACATTATGGCCGTTTGCCGTGGAGGGAACGTAGCTGTGTCCACAATCTTTTAAGATACCACTCGTACTCTAAAAGCTTTGAGATGGATCTGCCTTGCGTGAAAGATCTCGTGGGGAAGATGCTCGCGTTACGTACCACAACCACCACCACCACAGTCAGTGCCACACTCAGTCGCAAACTTCCTTTCAGTTTGAGTCAGAGTCCAGGTAACATTTTCGCTCTCTTTTCCTTCCTGTGTGTTCATGTCACTCCAAATCGATGAGAAGGAGGTCTTCACATCCTTGCCATAGAGTGAGTACGGAGAAGGTTCACCCAGACTGATTCCTGTACAGGAAAGTAGACTATTATCTGAATGGTGGCAGATTAGGAAAGGGGGAGATGCAACGAGACCTGGGTGTCATGGTACACCAGTCATTGAAAGTAGGCATGCAGTTGCAGCAGGCAGTGAAGAAGGCGAATGGTATGTTAGCATTCATAGCAAAAGGATTTGAGTATAGGAGCAGGGAGGTTCTACTGCAGTTGTACAGGGTCTTGGTGAGACCACACCTGGAGTATTGCGTACAGTTTCGGTCTCCAAATCTGAGGAAAGACATTCTTGCCATAGAGGGAGTACAGAGAAGGTTCACCAGACTGATTCCTGGGATGTCAGGACTTTCATATGAAGAAAGACTGGATAGACTCGGCTTGTACTCGCTAGAATTTAGAAGATTGAGGGGGGATCTTATAGAAACTTACAAAATTCTTAAGGGGTTGGACAGGCTCGATGCAGGAAGATTGTTCCCGATGTTGGGGAAGTCCAGAAGAAGGGGTCACAGTTTAAGGATAAGGGGAAGTCTTTTAGGACCGAGATGAGAAAAAAAAATTTCACACAGAGAGTGGTGAATCTGTGGAATTCTCTGCCACAGTAGGTAGTTGAGGCCACACAGTTCATTGGCTATATTTACGAGGGAGCTAGATGTGGCCCTTGTGGCTAAAGGGATCAGTGGGTATGAAGATAAGGCAGGTACAGGATACTGAGTTGGATGATCAGCCATGATCACATTGAATGGCGGTGCAGGCTCGAAGGGCCGAATGGCCTCTACTCCTGCACCTATTGTCTATTGTCTACGATGCATCTTTCTCAATGGATGTTGATGGTATTGAAGCGTTGTTGTGAATGAGGATAGAGCGCGGTGATTGGAGGAAGGAGACCTCCTGGTGGATGAAAGATCATTAGAGCGGAGCTTGAATCGGCCCGTTCGCGGGGCTTTTCATCGCCCGGCGCGGCTTAAAATCGGCCGCGCTCTATTCCACCGTCCCGCGGTCAAAGGCGATTGAGGCTCCCGATGTTTAAGTCCCCGCCGGGCGATGAAAGGCCCCGTGAACGGGCTGGTCCGCCCCGAATCGTGGGGCTTCAACGCAGCTGCTGTTGCTGGAGTTCGGAGTCGGTCACCAGCCAGGTCAGCTCCCGATGTTACCATCCACAGGGACCACGGCCGAAGCCTCGAGTGTGTGCGCATGCGCGCGTGGCCGCCAAGAAATTGTGTCCCTCCCCCATGTTTTGAGAGTAAATTCCGTGCCAGTTTGACACCCTTGCTAATCAAGGGTTTTAGATGGGGTTCCCTGCTAGATTACATTTGTACATGACGTTTTTGTCATCTACAACGCATTGGGACTCGTACTTTGTACGGGTAAAAATGAACGCAAATACCACCAAAGTGCTCCTGAAATAAACACTCATATATTCTGTTATGCTATAAAAGTCAAGAGAGTCGAGTCAAGAATGTTTTATTGTCGTATGTCCCGGACGGGACAATGAAATTCTCACTTGCTGCAGCACAATAGAAAAAGTGAACATGTCAACATTGTATAAAACGGGGGGAAAAAAACAAAAACGTTCAATAAATAACGAATTTAGTGCAAATAACAAATAATAATGTAGTCTTTTGCAGTTCTGAGCTCAGATGTTATTCATTGTTGTGTTTAATAGCCTGATGGCTGTGGGGAAGTAGCTGTTCCTGAACCTGGACGTTGCAGATTTCAGTCTCCTGTACCTTCCTCCCGATGGCAGCGGTGAGATGAGTGTGTGGCCAGGATGGTGTGGGTCCTTGATGATGTTGGCTGCCTTTTTGAGGCAACAACTGCGATAGATCCCTTCGATGGTGGGGAGGTCAGAGCCGGTGATGGACCGGGCAGTGGTCACGATTCTGGATGCTTTCAAGAGAGAGCTAGATAGGGCTCTTAAAAAATAGCAGAGTCAGGGGATATGGGGAGAAGGCAGGAACGGGGTACTGATTGTGGATGATCAGCTATGATCACATTGAATGGCGGTGCTGGCTCGAAGGGCCGAATGGCCTACTCCTGCACCTATTGTCTATTGTCTATTGAGTGAGTGGGATCGATGGTCGGCGCTGACTGGATGGGCAAAGGGAAGAGAGGGAGGGGAGTTTTTCTGCCTTAGTTACCTGATATTGGAGAGTTGAATCTTCATACCATTAGGTTGCAAGCTACCCAGGCGGACTGAGTTGCTGATTCTGCTGAGAATGAACGCTGCCTTTGCCAAAGACACGTGCGCCCTTCCCAAAGCATGTTCCACCACACTTGAGTCTTGAACAAATTACAAAGTGCTGGAGGAACTGAGCAGGTCAGGTCAGGCGGTATCTGTGGAGAAATCACAGACCAGTCTCACCCCGGCCACTCACTCTTCTCCCCTCTTCCATCGGGCAAGAGGTACAGAAGTGTGAAAAAGAACGCACACCTCCAGATTCAGGGACAGTTTCCTCCCGGCTGTTATCAGGCAACTGAACCATCGTACCACAACCAGAGAGCAGTTCTGAACTACTATCTACCTCATTGGAGATCCTTGGACTATGTTTGAGTTAGATGGAGCTCTTAAGAGTTAGATAGGCTCTTAAATATTATGGAGTTAGGGGATATGGATGATCAGCCATGATCACAGTGAATGGCAGCGTTGGTTCGAGGGGCCGAATGGCCTACTCCTGTGCCTATTGTCTATTGTCTATTGTCTTTATCTTTCACAAAACGTTATTCCCTTTATCAAGTATCTGTACACTGTGGACGACTTGATTATAATCATGTGTTGACTTTCCGCTGACTGGATAGCACGCTACAAAAGCTTTTCGCTGCATCTCGGTACACGTGACAATAAACTGAACTAAACTGAACTGAAACGATGCCTTTGAGGTCTGATGAGTGCAGTGAGAATGATGTTGCCAGGCCTAGAGGGGCTGAAAGGAGAGGTTGAGGGCTTTATTTGTGACATTATTAATAAACTAAACCAAAAAAAACATATGACGTGTCTTAATCTGTTTTCCGTCAGCATTGCATTAAGAGTTTGTCAACTGATTTCTGAAAATCATAGCTATAGTATATGATATAATTCCCCTCAATTAGAAACATAGTGGGCACACGCATAGTGGCGCAGCGGTAGAGTTGCCGCCGCACAGCGCCAGAGACCCATGCTGTCTGCACGGAGTTTGCACGTTCTCCCCGTGACCTGCGTGGGTTTTCTCCGGGTGCTCCGTTTCCTCCCACACTCCAAAGACGTGCAGGTTTGTAGGTTAATTGGCTTGGTGTGAAATTGTATATTGTCCCAGTGTGTGTGTAGGATAGTGTTAATGTGCGGGGATCGCTGGCCGGCACGGGCTCGGCGGGCCGAATGGCCTGTTTCCACGCTGCATCTCTAAAACTAAACAAAGTATGATCCCGGTGCTCATGTACTGCAGTGATAATCTGTCCTGTTAATTTCTAGGGCTTGAGGAAGTGTTCCGCTATAAACGCCTGTCGCGCCACCAGCGGTATTGTGCCCGCAGAGTCATAGAGTACAACGTGTACAATAGAGACCTTGAGATGGACCTCCCGTGTGTGAAGGATCTCACGGAGAAGATGCTCCGGTTGCTTCCCACCACCACCACCACAGTCACTTCCACAGTCACTCGCTTCCCTCTCACTATGAGTCCGAGCCCAGGTAACGTCTTCTCTCTTTGCTGCGTGACTGACCCACCCAATGGGTGAGCTTCTACATGGGCTCCACGTGTAAAGGTTTGTTGTTACTTCAAACAGATAGCAACACAAAAGTTAGTAACAGAGCAGTAAAATCTTTATTCCGCCCATGCGGGTGTGGCAGTCAACTCTCACAGTGTGTAAAATACAGACTATAGTCACTCCATCCCCATACACAAAGAGGTAATGTTCAAGCAGATATATTTATACCCCAATAATCAGCAATTCAGCAATACTTTATCTTACAGAGCATTGTACAGCCTCTTGCCTGTTGGGATTGACAGGTTCTTCCGACAGAGGAAAGGTTAGCCCATATATGAAGAAGCTATATTCTAGCAGATTCCAGCTCTTGTTTTTTTGACCTTGTTGATGTACCTTACTGTCTGTCGAGCGAACGGAAAGAACCCTTTGCCTGAACATTTTTCTGATTGTTTATATCACAGAGCAAAACATGCATGTTATAGTGCTGTAATCTCGCTAGTGTTAAGGGGCTGTCCCACTGCGGCGACCTAATTGGCGAGGTTAGAAGAGTTTGGGAGAGTGTGACAAAATGTCGTGTTGAAGACCTCCTTCGACTATGTTGAAGACTAGCTTTGACTAGCTTCGGGAAAATTGGACACCGAATAGTGGAGAGTGAAGACGACCTCCTTCGACCGCCCTTCGACTATGATGAAGACTATCAACGACTACCTTCGACTACCCTCGATTACCTCCGACTAACGTGCCGATCTACTACGACCTACCTCGACTAAACCTTCGAGTAAAAAAAAGTTGCGATTTTTTTCCATGGCGATACGCCGCGACCTAGCTGAGGCCTCGTGTACGCGGAGACCACTCTCGAGCATGAAGGAGAGTAATGCCCCTGTCCCACTTGGGAAACCTGAACGGAAACCTCTGGAGACTTTGCGCCCCACCCAAGGTTTCCGTGCGGTTCCCGGAGGTTTTTGTCAGTCTCCTTAATGGTCGTAAGACCTTCCACTACCTGCAACCTCCAGCAACCATCTTCAACTAGCATCGCAACCGGCTTCGACTAAAAAAATTACCGATTTTTAAACGGCCAACCTATTTTTAGTCACGGCCGGTTTTATATTTTTTGAAATAATCGACAGAACATAGAAGAAGCAGAAACCACTTTCGACCATTATGGAGACTGACAAAAACCTCCGGGAACCTCATGGAACCTCTTGGGTGGGGTGCAAAGTCTCCAGAGGGTTCCGTTCAGGTTTCCTAAGTGGAACAGGAGCATAACAAAGACCTCCTGGGACCTCGTGTCGACCATGCTGCGAGTATGAGTCGAGGGCAAACTCGTCAGAACTGGTGGATTAGGTTGCCGCAGTGGGACAGAGCCCATTATAGAACAAGGGTGAAAATATTTCTGTTATCTTGTTAGTGTTAACAGGAGCGAGGTGAAGCATCCATTTTATTGCTTTTATATCTACTGCTGAATCCATTTTGTAAGTTTTAAATCTCTAAACGTTCTCACACGAGCAGCGATTGTCTGATCCAACCTCTCTCTCTCTCTAACCAAGTGGAGCCTGGCAGGAGATGCACCTTATTCAATGGCAGGGGGTGGGCAACCTTGTTCTGCGTTGGGGCCGGGACGCACGTGTGTGAGCGGATGGCGGGCCACATCTATCACGTGTACACACGGATCCCGCCCCGGATAGCGGGCAACAAATCACGTGTTCACAGCAGGTTAGACAAAAATGCTGGAGAAACTCAGCAGGTGAGGCAGCCTCGTGCAATCCTCGCATGTCTCACCCGCTGAGTTCCTCCAGCATTTTTTGTCTACCTTCGATTTTCCCAGCATCTGCAGTTCTCTCTTGAACGTGTTCACAGAAGGTGCGGGGCCGTGCCGGCGGCTTTGCGCAGGATGCGGTACGGGCAGAGCTCGGCGCTCAGGTTGCAGGCCGCATTTGGCCCAGTGGCCGTAGGTTGCTGTCCCCTGAGCTGTGGACATTGCTGGCACAGGAGCAAAGGATGAGGTGGAATCTTGCAGAAAGATGGGTTCTGGAAGGGGGATAGAGATAGAGTAACTCAGCGGGTCAGGCAGCATCTGTGGAGAACATGGATAGGTGACGTTTCACAGAGTGCAGGAGTAACTCAGCGGGTCAGGCAGCATCTGTGGAGAACATGGATAGGTGATGTTTCAGGTTGGGACCTTCAGTCTGAAGAAGGGTCTCGACCCAAAACGTCATCTATCAAAGGTTTCTACTCGCGGCCAGAGAGAGGGTGCTGATGTAGACAGGAGGAACTGCAGATGCCGGTTTACAAGAAAAAGATACAAAGTGCTGGAGTAACTGAGCATGTTAGGCGGCATCCTTGTAGAACATGGATGGGTGACACTTTGGGTTGGGACCCTTCCTTAGACTGCCGTCGGCACGGTGGCGCAGTGGGTAGAGTTGCTGCCTCACAGCGCCAGAGACCCGGGTTCGATCCTGACAACGGGTGCTGTCTGTACGGAGTTTGCACGTTCTCCCCGTGAGCGGGTGTGTTTTCTCCGGGTGCTCCGGTTTCCTCCCACACTGCAAAAAAATGTGCAGGTTTGTAGCTTACTAGTTTTCGGTTAAAAAATAGTAAATTGTCCCCCGTGTGAGGATAGTGCTCGTGCGTGGGGCAATCGCTGGTCGGCGTGGACTCAGTGGGCCGAAGGGCTCCTTTCTGTACTGTATCTCCAAACCAAACTCTCAGCTAATTCTGCGCCCTGCGCAAGTATCTCCAGCTGTCGTCTAACACGGTGATTCTGGTGAAATATTGGCACGGTGATGCTGGAATGATGTGGAATTTTTTTGCCACAGACGGCGGTGGGGGCCAAGTCAGTGGGTATTTTTAAGGCAGGGATTGGTAGATTCTTGATTAGTGCGAGTGTCAAGGGGTTAGTCAAGTCAATTCAAGAGAGTTTATTGTCATATGTCCCAGATAGGACAATGAAATTCTTGCTTTGCTTCAGCACAACGGCACATAGTCAGCATGAATACAGAACAGTTCGGTGTGTCCATAATACATACATATAGATCCTCACTCAGAGGACGTCAAGAAAGGCTTGAGAGTAAAGATAAGTTTTAAGTCTCGACTTAAAGGAGTCGATGGAGGGGGCAGTTCTGATGGGAAGGGGGATGCTGCTGTTCCACAGTCTAGGAGCTGCAACCGCAACGGCACGGTCGGTCGTCCCTGAGCTTATGCCTGGACCGCGGGATGGTCAGTAACCCCAAGTCGGCTGATCTGAGGGACCTAGGACTGATTCCTGGGATGTCAGGACTTTCATATGAAGAAAGACTGGATAGACTCGGCTTGTACTCGCTAGAATTTAGAAGATTGAGGGGGGATCTTATAGAAACTTACAAAATTCTTAAGGGGTTGGACAGGCTAGATGCAGGAAGATTGTTCCTGATGTTGGGGAAGTCCAGAACAAGGGGTCACAGTTTAAGGATAAGGGGGAAATCTTTTAGGACAGAGATGAGAAAAACATTTTTCACACCGAGAGTGGTGAATCTGTGGAATTCTCTGCCACAGAAGGTAGTTGAGGTCACAGTTCATTGGCTATATTTAAGAGGGAGTTAGATGTGGCCCTTGTGGCTAAGGGATCAGGGGGTGTGGAGAGAAGGCAGGTACAGGATACTGAGTTGGATGATCAGCCATGATCATATTGAATGGCGGTGCAGGCTCGAAGGGCCAAATGGCCTACTCCTGCACCTAATTTCTATGTTTCTATGTTTCTATACATATAGACCCTCACTCAGAGGACGTCAAGAAAGGCTTCAGAGTAAAGATGAGTTTTAAGTCTCGACTTAAAGGAGTCGATGGAGGGGGCAGTTCTGATGGGAAGAGGGATGCTGTTCCACAGTCGGAGCTGCAACCGCAACGGCACGATCGGTCGCCCCTAAGCTTATGCCTGGACCGCGGGATGTTCAGTAACCCCAAGTCGGCCGATCTGAGGGACCTGGAGGTGGAGTGGTGGGTGAGAAGACTTTTGATGTAGGTGGGGGCAAGTCCATTGAGGGCTTTGTAGACCTGGAGGAGGGTCTTGAAATGTATACGGAACCGCACAGGGAGCCAGTGGAGAGAGGCCAGGATCGGGGTGATGTGGTCCGTTTTTCGGGTGCCCGTCAGGAGTCTCGCTGCGGCGTTTTGGACCAATTGCAGGCGGGACAGGGAAGATTGGCTGATGCCAGTGTAAAGGCAGTAATCTAGGCGGGAGGAGATAAATGTGTGGATGATCTTTTCCAGGTCATCAAACTGGAGGAATTGTTTTATTTTAGCTTTCGTCCGAAGCTGGCTGAAGCTAGCTTTTACCACGGCATTGACTTGTTTGTCAAATTTCAATGCTGAGTCAAATATCACGCCAAGGTTTTTGACGTGAGGTTTGAGTAGTGGGGTAAGGCTTCCAAGGCTGCCTGCTATCATTTTGATTGAGTCCGAGGGGCTGAGAAGGATGACCTCAGACTTACTCTCGTTTAGTTGGAGGAAGTTCTGGGACATCCAGCACTTTATATCCTCGAGGCAGCGGGTAAGGTTAAGTAGATTTGATGGGCTTCAGGGGGAGATAAGGTTGGTGAGACCACACCTGGAGTATTACATACAGTTTTGGTCTCCTAATCTGAGGAAAGACATTCTTGCCGTAGAGGGAGTACAGAGAAGGTTCACCAGACTGATTCCTGGGATGTCAGGACTTTCATATGAAGAAAGACTGGATAGACTCGGCTTGTACTCGCTAGAATTTAGAAGATTGAGGGGGGATCTTATAGAAACTTACAAAATTCTTAAGGGGGTTGGACAGGCTAGATGCAGGAAGATTGTTCCCGATGTTGGGGAAGTCCAGAACAAGGGGTCACAGTTTAAGGATAAGGGGGAAATCTTTTAGGACAGAGATGAGAAAAAAAAATTTCACACAGAGAGTGGTGAATCTGTGGAACTCTCTGCCACAGAAGGTAGATGAGGCCACAGTTCATTGGCTATATTTAAGAGGGAGTTAGATGTGGCCCTTGTGGCTAAAGGGATCAGGGGGTGTGGAGAGAAGGCAGGGATGGGATACTGAGTTGGATGATCAGCCATGATCATATTGAATGGCGAATGGTGCAGGCTCGAAGGGCCGAATGGCCTCTACTCCTGCACCTATTGTCTATGTTTCTATGTATCGTCTGCATAGCAGTGGAAGGAAATGCCTTGCCTTTGAATGACTTGTCCTAAGGGGAACATATACATGGAGAAGAGAATGGGGCCAAGGATGGAACCTAATGATGAGGAAGACCATACCACCATAAAGCCAGTAGACTTGGGAGCGGAATTAGGCCATTCGGCCCATCGACTTTGCTTCACCATTTGACCATCTCCATCTCAACCCCATTCTCTTGCCTTATCCCCATAACCTTTGCTGCCCACACTACTCCAGAACTAATAAATCCCCACGTTACGAATACCCACTGACTTGTGGCCTCCACAGCCGTCTGCGGCAATGAATTCCCACAGATTCACCGCCCTCTGGCTAAAGAAATTCCTCCTCGTCTCCTTCCTAAACGTACGCCCTTTTCATCCTGATGCCGCGCCCTCTGGTCCCAGAAATGTGAGGTCTGGTGGAACGAGGAGCCCAGGATACGCGGGAAAACTCGGTCTCAACGAGGTCCCGGTGGCTCCTCCCACGGTAAGATGCACTGACGTACATCGGCAGGGCGACTGTCTTAGTAATCCTGTCCCGTTGACTTTTAGGACTTCAGGCGTTGCTGGACAGCAAGCAATTGTCACGGCAGGAGAAGTTTTGTGCCCATATTATTTCAGACTACTACCACCCCCGCTCGCGATACAAGTCGAGACACACCGGCCACGTGCCCTGCGCAAGGAGTCTGGCCGAGAAGATGCTCCGGTTACTGCCCACAACCACCGCCACAGTCAGTACCACAGTCGCTCACATTCCTCCCTCCTGGCTGAGCCAGAGCCCAGGTAAACCTTTATCTTTCATTCTTCCATTTCTGTGTCCGGGTGGTCCCCGCAACTCTGACCGGGAGATTGCCACGTGGAGGTGTGTATGTCCACGCTGAAGAGACGGGAAAGTGGTGTGGTCCTGCACCATGTTGTGGAAACGTCTACCAAACCAAGACCGTAATTAGTGCCGAGTTCTGCAAAGGTTTGAAGAGCAGTTAACTTCTTCCATCTATATTGAAGAACAATTTTATTTTATTCTATGTAATGACTGCAAGGTTCACATTTTCATTCAGACTGAAATGTCTGAATGACAATAAAGGATACTTTTATTTTTGCAGGTAGATGGGACCAGGGGAGAATACGTGTTCGGCACGGACTTGTAGGGCCGAGATGGCCTGTTTCCGTGCTGTAATTGTTATATGCTTATACTTCATATACTTTTTACCAGGTTAATTCCCAGGATGGCGGGACTGTCGTATGCTGAGGGAATGGAGCGGCTGGGCTTGTACACTCTGGAGTTTAGAAGGATGAGAGGGTATCTCATTGAAACATATAAGATTATTAAGGGTTTGGACACGCTAGAGGCAGGAAACATGCTCCCGATGTTGGGGGAGTCCAGAACCAGGGGCCACACACAGTTTAAGAATAAGGGGTAAGCCATTTAGAACGGAGACGAGGAAACACTTTTTCTCACAGAGAGTGGTGAGTCTGTGGAATTCTCTGTCTCGGAGGGCGGTGGAGGCCGGTTCTCTGGATACTTTCAAGAGAGAGCTAGATAGGGCTCTTAAAGATAGCGGAGTCAGGGGATATGGGGAGAAGGCAGGAACGGGGTACTGATTGGGGATGATCAGCCGTGATCACATTGAGTGGCGGTGCTGGCTCGAGGGGCCGAATGGCCTGCTCCTGCACCTACGGTCTGTTGTCATAACTTACTTTTACATTCATTGGCATTTTTAAGTCACCAAGATGTCCCAATGTACTTGCCAAATTGTAGAAACTATGGAGTAATAAAAAATGGAACTGCAGATGCTGGTTTATTATGAAACGTCACCTATCCATGTTCTCCACAGATGCTGCCTGACCCGCTGAGTTACTCCAGTGTCTGTCCTTTGCAGATGCTGGTTTACACAAAAGGACACAGAGTGCTGGAGTAACTCAGCGGGTCAGGCAGCATCTGTGGAGAACATGGATAGGTGACGTTTCACAGAGTGCTGGAGTAACTCAGCGGGTGCAGCAGCATCTATGGAGCTAAGGAAATAGGCAACGTTTCGGGCCGAAACCCTTCCGGGTTTCGGCCCTAAACGTTGCCTATTTCCAGAAGGGTTTCGGCCCGAAACGTTGCCTATTTCCTTAGCTCCATAGATGCTGCTGCACCATAACTCAGTGGGTCAGGCAGCATCTGTGGAGAACATGGATAGGTGACGTTTCACAGAGTGCTGGAGTAACTCAGCGGGTCAGGCAGCATCTGTGGAGAACATGGATAGGTGACGTTTCACAGAGTGCTGGAGTAACTCAGCGGGTCAGGTAGCATCTGTGGAGAACATGGATAGGTGACGTTTCACAGAGTGCTGGAGTAACTCAGCGGGTCAGGCAGCATCTGTGGAGAACATGGATGGGCGTCGTTTTGAAATGGGGCATTTCTTCAGACCTGTTGCAATGGCTTTGAAGTCGGACAACTAGCATTTTGCGATGCCAGTTCCCGGTAACTCTGATGGAGTTTTGACCAGCACATCTGCTGGTGAAGCGATGCATGATAGACCATGAAACCAGCATAACCTTCTGCCAATCTACTGCCTCTAGCCCGGGGACCTGTTCCACATATTGTGAGCAAGCTAATTTAATCTTCATCTCCGGTGCTTCCGAGTCAAATATGTTTAATTCTCATATATACTGGCAACGGAACGATGAAATTCCTACTTGCTGTATGTTTCCAGGCACATGAGCACAGTAATACACGGTGGTGCAGCGGGTAGAGCTGCTGCCTCACAGCGCCAGAGACCCGGGTTCGATCCCAACTACGGGTGCTGTCTGTACGGAGTTTGTACGTTCCTCCCCGTGACCTGCGTGGGTTTTCTCCGGGCGCTCCGGTTTCCTCCCACACTCCAAAGTCCGAACAGCTTTTCAGCTAATTGGCCTGCTACAATTGTAAATTGTCCCTTTCTCACAGAGAGTGGTGAGTCTGTGGAATTCTCTGCGTCAGAGGGCGGTGGAGGCCGGTTCTTTGGATACTTTCAAGAGGGAGCTAGATAGGGCTCTTAAAGATAGCGGAGTCAGGGGATATGGGGAGTAGGCAGGAACGGGGTACTGATTGGGGATGATCAGCCGTGATCACATTGAATGGCGGTGCTGGCTTGAAGGGCCGAATGGCCTCTACTCCTGCACCTATTGTCTATTGTCTGTAACAAGTACCTACAAGTAACAGCCAAGGTGAAAGGTCCAAGGGCTGAGAAGGACAGATGTCCACAAAGATTAATATTTAGTACTGATATTTGGTGACCTGGCTTCTGGGCTAAGCTGGCAGAGGCTTCCCACACTTGCATAGTCTTCATGAAGGTTTCGCTCCAGGGTGTGTCAGAGGGCCGTTGCTTCTGTGGAACCTCACGTCAATGGAGGTACAGAAACTGGAAGAGGAAATGAAGCATAAATGCTGGCTGCCTTCTCCCAGTGTCAACTTTCCCACCTGCTTCTCCTTTCTTCTACATTCCTCTTCTGGGAAGAACTTCAGCTCTTGATTCTTATCTTTGGAATGTCTCTCTCTGTCTCTCTGTCTCTCTGTCTCTCTGTCTCTCTCTGTCTCTCTCTGTCTCTCTCTGTCTCTCTCTGTCTCTCTCTGTCTCTCTCTGTCTCTCTCTGTCTCTCTCTGTCTCTCTCTGTCTCTCTCTGTCTCTCTCTGTCTCTCTGTCTCTCTCTGTCTCTCTGTCTCTCTGTCTCTCTGTCTCTCTGTCTGTCTCTGTCTCTCTCTGTCTCTCTCTGTCTCTCTCCTCTCTCTGTCTCTCTCTGTCTCTCTCTGTCTCTCTCTGTCTCTCTCTGTCTCTCTCTCTCTCTCTCTCTCTCTCTCTGTCTCTGTGACATACAGTGACAGTTAGGAATGACACATAAAACATTAAACATTAATAATAAAACATTATCGATTAACATGTCAATTAAACAAAATACCAGATCAAAGGGAGGCTACAGATTTCTGGCTGTTGAGTAGAGCAACTACTCGTGGATAAAAACTGTTTTTATGTCTGGCTGTGGCAGCTTTGACAGTCCGGAGTCGCCTTCCAGTGGGAAGTGATTCAAAGAGTTTGTGGCCAGGGTGAGAGGGGTCAGAGATGATCTTGCCCACTCGCTTCCTGGCCCTTGCAGTGTACAGTTCATCAATGGAGGGAAGGTTGAATATAGATTCCATTTGGAAAGGAATTGATTTACTTCCTAGTCTCTGTTGGCTCTCTCTCTCAGAAGAGAGTACGTTCCGAGCCAGTTCATTGGCTATATTTAAGAGGAAGTTAGATGTGGCCCTTGTGGCTAAAGGGATCAGGGGGTATGGAGAGAAGGCAGGGATGGGATACTGAGTTGGATGATCAGCCATGATCATATTGAATGGCGGTGCAGGCTCGAAGGGCCGAATGGCCTACTCCTGCACCTATTTTCTATGTTTCTATGTTTCTAACATGGTCCTGAATGTTGGCCATGGCCCATGACCTTGACCCACCCATGACCCCTGGATCCCTGTGGCACCAACCCCACGGCCTGTTTCTTCCTTCTCGGAGGTCAACCAAGACTGCCTCTTTGGACAATCTCAAGGGGCGTCATCTCCTTGAGAGTTCGCCCCACACACACACACACACACACACACACACACACACACACACACACCGGAGAGTGCAGGATGGTCCACGATGTCCTTCTAGTAATCTTGTACCGTTGGTTTCTAGGGCTTAAAGAATTGTTTCGTAACCATCGATTGTCCAGCCGAGAAAAGCATTGTATCATCCCACTATATCACTACAATAAGTTGCACAAAACCTACGAGATGGACCTCCCCTGTGTGAAGGATCTGGCAAGGAAGATGCGCTGGTTGGGGACCACCACAGTCAGTACCACAGTGGCTCGCCAACCTTCCCTCAGTTTCAGTCAGAGTCCAGGTAACGTTTCCTTTTTTCTCTTCACCGTGCCATGTGTCCATGTTTTCCCCGATCGGGAGGCTGTTCTCTGACCCAAGGCAAGTGGTTGGCTGTAAAGACCCTATAGCGAGCAAGATACTCGATGAACAAGACGTAGTACGGTCATGGGCAGATTCGTGGGTGATTTTCGGCCCCATTTCCGTAACCGGCTTCCAATCTCCGCACCATATATCCCGTAGCGGAGCAAAGATACTAGTGCGGAGACGGGAAGCCGCTTACGGAAACATCCTCGTAAAAATAAAAGTTCTTGGGGAAAAATCTTCTCTTCATTTTCAGAATTTTCATTTATTAACACAAACTGTTCCCCCGCAAGGTAGACAAAAAAGCTGGAAAAACTCAGCGGGTGCAGCAGCATCTATGGAGCGAAGGAAATAGGCAACGTTTCGGGCCGAAACCCTTCTTCAGACAAACCTGTTCACCCGCAACGTTGATTACACTGCGAGTCGTGTCGGGTCCGGTTACTGAAATGGATGAAAACAAGGCCCACGTTCCGCTCCGTTGCGTACTACACGTCATTCCATTGCATTTAGCAGGAGTGGTCTATCTTGCTCCGCTATAGGATCTTTGGTTGGCAGGCCAGTGGCCTATGATGAGCGTTTGACGGCACTGGGCCTGTACTCGCTGGAGTTTAGAAGAATGAGGGGCAAACTCATTGAAACTTACCAAATAGTGAAAGGCCTGGATCGAGTGGATGTGGAGAGGATGTTTCCTCTAGTGGGAGAGTCTAGGAACAGTGGCCACAGGCTCAGAATTAAAGGGCGTTCCTTGAATCTGTGGAATTCTCTGCCTCAGAGGGCGGTGAATTCCAAGAGAGAGCTAGATAGGGCTCTTAAAGATAGCGGAGTCAGGGGATACGGGGAGAAGGCAGGAACGGGGTACTGGTTGGGGATGATCAGCCATGATCACATTGAATGGCGGTGCTGGCTCGAAGGGCCGAATGGCCTACTCCTGCACCTATTGTCTATTGTCTAATGTCTATTTAGGAAGGAGATGAGGAAGAATTTCTTCAGTCAGAGGGTGGTGAATCTGTGGGATTCGTTGCCACAGACGGCTGTGGAGGCCACAAGTCAGTGGATATATTTAAGGCAGAGATAGATTCTTAATTAGTGCGGGTGTCAGGGGTTACGGGGAGAAGGCAGAATGGGGTTAGGAGGGAGAGATGATCAGCCGTGATTGAATGGCAGAGTAGACTTGATGGGCCGAATGGCCTAATTCTGCTCCTAGCACTTATGGTCAATGGGAAGAAGGGCTTTATAGCACTTTCGTGATGCAACTCTGTAGGACTTTGTTTTGGCTACTTTTGGAGCTGTTCTGGGCGCCCCCATTACAGGAAGGATGTGGGGGCTTTGGAGACGGTGCAGAGGAGGGTCATCAGAACGATGGCTGGATTAGAGGGTTTCAGCCATAAAGAAAGGTTGGACACGCTTCGATTGCCTTCTCTGGAACATGGGAGGTCGAGGGAAGACCCAATAGGAGTATAAATGTACGAGAGGCATAGATATGGTAGACAGCCTGGACCTTTTTCCCATACATGGCTTTAAAGTGAGAGCAGTAACATTTAAATGAGATGTGTGAGGTACATTTTATTTTGACATGGAGAGAGGCGGTGGAGACAGACACCATAGCGGCATTTAAGGGGGTTTGGGTCGGCTAATGGAATGGAGGGTTACGGATTTAAGTTTACGAAAAAACCTGGAAAAATCGGAGGTAGACAAAAATGCTGGAGGAACTCAGCGGGTGCGGCAGCATCTATGGAGCGAAGGAATAGGCGACGTTTCGAGTCGAGACCCTTTTTCTTCAAGTCAAGTGAGTTTATTGTCATGTGTCCCTGTATAGGACAATGAAATTCTTGCTTTGCTTCAGCACACAGAACATAGTCGGCATTTACTACAGAACAGATCAGTGTGTCCATATACCATGATATAAATATATACACACATGAATAAATAAACTGATAAAGTGCAAATAACAGATAATGGGCTATTAATGTTCAGAGTTTTGTCCGAGCCAGGTTTAATAGCCTGATGGCTGTGGGGAAGTAGCTATTCCTGAACCTGGTTGTTGCAGTCTTCAGGCTCCTGTACCTTCTACCTGAAGGTAGCAGGGAGATGAGTGTGTGGCCAGGATGGTGTGGGTCCTTGATGATGCTGCCAGCCTTTTTGAGGCAGCGACTGCGATAGATCCCCTCGATGGAAGGGAGGTCAGAGCCGATGATGGACTGGGCAGTGTTTACTACTTTTTGTAGTCTTTTCCTCTCCAGGGCGCTCAAATTGCCGAACCAAGCCACGATGCAACCGGTCAGCATGCTCTCTACTGTGCACCTGTAGAAGTTAGAGAGAGTCCTCCTTGACAAACCGACTCTCCGTAATCTTCTCAGGAAGTGGAGGCGCAGATGAGCTTTCTTGATAATTGCATTCTTCAGACTGGTGTGGGGTGTGGGGGGGGGGGGGGGGGGGGGGCGGGAAGTCTCTCCGTTACCTCTGGACCATGGGTCAGACTGCGGTTCGCTAGAATTCATGCTACATCCATTGGCCGTCATTACCAGCGATGGTGGACATCTTTACCCAACACTGTGATGAGGTAAGATTACCCCTAACGGGCCTGTCCCACTCACGCGATTTTTTTCGGCGACTGCCGGCACCCGTCGTAGGTCGTTGCAGGTCGGCGAAAATGTTCCATACGTTGAAAATCCAGCGGTGACCAGAAAGACGCTACGACTCTTTGGGCGACTGAGGAGACGACTCGCGACCGTACAGGCGACATGTCGCGGGGTGAAGCCTGTACGGTCGTGAGTGGTCGCCCAAAGAGTCGTACCTTGTTCTGGTCGCCGCTAGATTTTCAACACGTTTAAATTTTTCGGCGACCTGCAACGACCTATGACGGGTGCCGGCAGTCGCCGAAAAAGTTGCGTAAGTGGGACAGGCCCTTAAGTCTCAACAAATGGAATATGGAATAAGATGGGGGGGGGGGGGGGGATGATTTAATAGGAGACTGCGGCATAACTGTTCCACGCAGACGGTGGTGGGCGTATGGAACGAGCTGCCGGAGGAGGTAGTTGGGGCGGGCACGATACCAGCATTTATAGAGACATTTGGACAGGTACATGGATAGGACAGGTTTAGAGGGCTATGGGGCCCAAACGCGGGTGGGTGGCACTAGACTAGATGGGACATGTTGGTGCGCGCGGGCAAGTTGGGTCGCGGGCAACGCGGGCGTTGTATGGCTCTAAGATGCAATGGAGAGACGGGCCGATTTGTAAAATCAATATTCTCTCTCCAGTATCAACTGTTGGCCCTCAGATGAATCTGCTGACCTGTGGTTCTTGGAGCACGAGAGGAATTTAGATGCACGTGACAATGTACAATACTTCTTGTTGCTTTATGCCCCTGTCCCACTTAGGAAACCTGAACGGAAACCTCTGGAGACTTTGCGCCCCACCCAAGGATTCCGTGCGGTTCCCGGAGGTTGCAGGTGGTTGCCGGAGGTTGCAGGTGGTTGCCGGAGGTTGCAGGTGGTTGCCGGAGGTTGCAGGTGGTTGCCGGAGGTTGCAGGTGGTTGCCGGAGGGTGCAGGTAGTGGAAGCAGGTAGGGAGACTGACAAAAACCTCCAGGAACCTCTGGGAACCGCACGGAAACCTTGGGTGGGGCGCAAAGTCTCCAGAGGTTTCCGTTCAGGTTTCCTAAGTGGGACAGGGGCATAAACTCTGCATTTTGTGGACCATATCCCTTATTATTTGGTTCGCTGGATGAGGCCAAACTGTTTACAATCCACAGGACTGTTCTATGCAGAGATGTGCAGGTGACTGTCACCAATATGATGAAAACATGGAAATAAAGTGTCTAGATATTTGTCTGCTGGTGGACAGTCCATGTTTAGTGGAAATCTGCAAAATGTGTTATCCATAGAGAGTTACTGACTTAATCAGACTTCAATGTTGTATCTTAGAATAGAATAGAATGCCATTTATTGTCATTCAAACAGACATTGTTCGAACGAAATTTTGTTGTATCTTGTACTAAATGTTATATCCCCTATCGTTATCTTGCACTCAATGTTATTCCCATTATTATATATATGTACATTGTTCATGGCTTGATGATATTCATGTGTTGTTTTTCCGCTGACTGGTTAGCGCGCAACAAAAGCTTTTCACTGTACCTCGGTACACGTGATGACAAACTCAAACTCCTGAACTGTCCTCTCACCAGAGAGACCAAGGGTGGGCAACCTTGTTCTGCATAGGGGCCGGGACGCATTTCTGTGAGCGGTGTGGGCGGCCGTGCCAGCGGCTTTGCGCTGGATGCGGTACGGCCAGAGCTCGGCCGCTGCTAAGGACGAGCCGGATGATTACGGGAAAAAAAAATACGCCTGCGGGCCGGATGATTTTGGGTTATGGGCCGCATTCGGCCCAGGGGCCGTAGGTTGCCGACCCCTGAGCTAGAGTCAAGTCAAGTCTATTCGTCACATACACATACGAGATGTGCAGTGAAATGAAAAGTGGCAATGCTCGCAGACATTTGTGCAAAAAGACAAACAAACAAACAACCAAACAAACTACAAACAAAATGTAACAGAATCACATATTCTTTTTCATATTAAATATTGTGGGCGGAAGGAAAAAGGGAAAAAAACAGCAATTTCAAAAAAAAATTTTAAAAATCCTCCTATCTACCTCAATGAGCACCTTTAAAAAAAAATATTTTTTTTAAATTAAATTATTTATATATTTTTATTAGAAGCGTAAACACTTAATAGCAACACGGTTTGTTCATCAATTACATTCATAGAAGCTTCTGTTCTTTTTATAGAATTTCTTAAGAGATAGAACTGAAAAGAAAGATCTATAAACTAATAGAAAGGAAGGGATAATGAAAAAAAACAAAAAAAAACAAAGAAAATTACCAATAACAGTTTTGGAGATAGGTCTGTAGATTATAAGGCGTAGTCATTCATCTAATCCTGAGCTCGGGCTCATTGGGGACCTTTGAGCTATCTTTAATCGCTGTTTATCTTGCACTAAATGATAAACCTTTTATCCTGTATCTGGGGATCTGTGGATGGTTTGATTATAATCATGTAGTCTTTTTTTTGACTGGATAAGTAAGTAAGTAAGTTTATTGGCCAAGTATTCACATACAAGGAATTTGCCTTGGTGCTCCGCCCACAAGTAACAACATGACATACAGTGACAGTTACGAATGACTCCGAAAACACTAAACATTAATAATAATAAAACATTAATAATAAAACACCATTGATCAAGCATGTGAACCAACAAAATACCAGATCTAAGGGAGGCTACAGATTTTTGACTGTTAAGTAGAGCAACTACTCGTGGATAAAAACTGTTTTTATGTCTGGCTGTGGCAGCTTTGACAGTCCGGAGTCGCCTTCCAGAGGGAAGTGATTCAAAGAGTTTGTGGCCAGGGTGAGAGGGGTCAGAGATGATCTTGCCCGCTCGCTTCCTGGCCCTTGCAGTGTACAGTTCATCAACGGAGGGAAGGTTGCAGCCAATATCCTTCCCTGCTGATCGGACGATTCGCTGCAGCCTCCAGGTGTCGTGCTTGGTGGCTGAGCCGAACCAGACCATGATGGAGAAGGTGAGAACGGACTCTACGATGGCCGTGTAGAATTGGACCATCATTGCCTGAGGCAGATTGTGCTTCCTCAGCTGCCGTAGGAAGTACATCCTCTGCAAACATACTGTACCTTGGTACATGTGACAATATTCAACAACTCTGAAGTTTGTGAAGTACTGTAGAACCTTCCGTCGCGCGTCTCCTCTCCAATTGTCGATTCAGGCTTTCATTTGTTGAATGCTCAGACACTATGTTGAACCACCTACTCTCCCATTCCGAATCCGACCTTTCTGTCCTGGGCCTCCTCCATGGCCAGAGTGAGTCCCACCGCAAATTGGATGGAGCAGCACCTCGTATTTCGCTTGGGTGGTTTTAAGAATGAGTAAGCCATTTCTATTGTCACCCCAGCGGTAGAGTTGCTGCCTCACAGCGCCAGAGACACGGGATCGATGCTGACCACGTCTGCTCTCTGTACGGAGTTTGTATGTTCTACCTGTGACCGCTTGGGTTTTCTCCGTGTGCTCCGGTTTCAATAGACCATAGACAATAGGTGCAGGAGTAGGCCATTCGGCCCTTTGAGCCAGCACCGCCATTCAATGTGATCATGGCTGATCATCCCCAATCAGTACCCCGTTCCTGCCTTCTCCCCATATCCCCTGACTCCACTATCTTTAAGAGCCCTATCTAGCTCTCTCTTGAAAGCATCCAGAGAACCCGCCTCCACCGCCCTCTGAGGCAGAGAATTCTTCTCATGGGGCGAAGGCAGGAGAATGGGGTTGAGAGGGAGAGACAGATCAGCCACGATTGAATGGCGGAGCAGGCTCGATGGGCCGAATGGCCTACTCCCGCTCCTATGACTTGTGAACTAGCGTGAACTTAAAGAGGCGGCTGTTCTTGCGACTGGGCTTGGTGTGCGACCTGCAGGGGGCGGTGTTCCCATGTACATGGTGTCCTTGTTCCTCAGGAGCTGGGCCACATGTTGAAGTAAATTGCCTCAGTCATTTTTTATGAGGTCTGTTGATGAACATTCAAATGCCTATTGACATGTCGCTGGGTCTCTCCCTTGCTCCTCATTGACTGCTTCCCATTGATTAGTCACATCGAGCCGCGGATCAATAACTTTGCATCTCTGCCTCTCTATTTATTACCCACGTAATTGTATTTCCGTATGTATCAGTTTATGGGCATCGTCAATGACTTTGTCCCATTACAGCACCTTGCCTGCACTAAAACATTCAAAGGGGAATTTGAAGGTAGACAAAAATGCTGGAGAAACACTGGTCCTCGATTCCCCTGCTCTGGGCAAGAGATTCTGTGCGTCTACCCGATCTATTCCTCTCATGATTTTACAGAATGAATATTTATGAAAGAACTGCAGTTGCTGGAAAAATTGAAGGTGGACAAAAATGCTGGAGAAACTCAGCGGGTGAGGCAGCATCTATGGAGCGAAGGAATAGGTGACGTTTCGTGTCGAGACCCTTCTTCAGACCGTGATGTGGGGATGGTGGGGGGGTGGGGTAGAAGAAAGGAAGAGGCGGAGACAGTGGACTGTGGGAGAGCTGGGAAGGGGAGGGGAAGGAGGGAGAAAGCAGGGACTACCTGAAATTGGAGAAGTCAATGTTCATACCGCTGGGGTGTAAACTGCCCAAGCGGAATATGAGGTGCTGCTCCTCCAATTTGCGGTGGGACTCACTCTGGCCATGGAGGAGGCCCAGGACAGAGAGGTCGGATTGGGAATGGGAGGGGGAGTTGAAGTGCTGAGCCACCGGGAGATCAGGTTGGTTATTGCGGACCGAGCGGAGGTGTTGGGCGAAGCGATCGCCGAGCCTGCACTTGGTCTCACCGATGTAGACCAGCTGACATCTAGAGCAGCGGATGCAATAGATGAGGTTGGAGGAGGTGCAGGTGATCCTCCTGCCTCACACGTAAGAACAAAGAACTGCCGGGGAGACTGTTCCTTGCCCATTGTGTCAAAAGCAGGAATGCAGGTACCTGGAGGTATCATAAGTGATAGGAGCAGAATTAGACCATTCGGCCCATCAAGTCTACCCCGCCATTCAATCATGGCTGATCTATCTCTCCCTCCCAAACACATTCTCCCCGTAACCCCTGACACACATACTGATCAATAACCTATCCTTCTCTTCCTTGAAAATATCCATTGACTTGGCCTCCACCGCCTATGTGAAGCACTTGCTCCTTCCGATGGGTGCTGAGAATATATGACCACAAGGAGATGATGGAACGTTGCGCTCCCAGTCCTCAGTATCACCCATCGCCCATCAACCTGCTGCTACCTGCTCGCTTA
Source organism: Amblyraja radiata (assembly GCF_010909765.2). Lineage (NCBI taxonomy): Eukaryota > Metazoa > Chordata > Chondrichthyes > Rajiformes > Rajidae > Amblyraja > Amblyraja radiata. Next base: position 2,493,665 of record NC_045969.1, read on the forward strand.
GACGCCGACCTCAGCGCGTGAAAAGCCCACCGTTTCATAAACATGTACCGTTGAATTCCAGGGCTCTGGCACAGATTACATAAAGGACGCAGACCTCGCAGAGAGAAGTTTTGTATCAATCAACTCCTAATGCTGGGTGCGTACAGTCGGGACTTTGAGATGGAGCTTCCCTGCGCCAAGGACTTGGAAGCCAGGCTGCTCGGGTTGCCGAGGTCCACCGCATCCACGGCGCCAGTCCGCAGCTCCGCTCCCGACAGAGTGACTCTTGGCCCAGGTAACCTCTCGTGCTTCCCCCCCCCCCGCCCGCGTGCTGTGTGGTCTTCATCTCAACTCTTCCGTAACCTCAACTCGTCAATTCCAAGTGCACTCACCTGGCTGAAAGACCAGGTGTGAAGATCAACACACACCTGTGAACGGAAGGGAGAGGGGAGAAGAGGGAGTGACCGGGGGTGAGACCAGTCCTTGATGATGCTGCTGATTCAAACAAGAGGACATGATTTGAGAATTAAGGGACAGAAGTTTAGGGGCAACATGAGGGGGAACTTCTTTACTCAGAGAGTGGTAGCTGTGTGGAATGAGTTTCCAGTGGAAGTGGTGGAGGCAGGTTCGATTTTATCATTTAAAAATAAATTGGATAGGTATATGGACGGGAAAGGAATGGAGGGTTATGGTCTGAGTGCAGGTAGATGGGACTAGGTGAGAGTAAGTGTTCGGCACGGACTAGAAGGACCGAGATGGCCTGTTTCCGTGCTGTAATTGTTATATGGTTTATATGGCCTTGCCGAGGCAGAGTGAGGTGTAGATGGAGTCAATGGAAGGGAGGTTGTTTAGTTGCGATGGTCTGGGCTGCGTCCACAATTCGTTGCAATTTCTTGCCCTCTGGGATGGAGTTGTTCCCAAACCAAGCCGTGATGCTTTCTGCGGCACCTCTGTCTGTGGAGGTTGTGTATTTTGTGGGCAAAACCAAAGAAACGTCACTGTACCTCGGTGCACGTGGCAATGAAGTAAAGATCCTGTCCCACATAGGCGATTTTTTAGGCGACTATAGCTGACTAGGCTGTTGCCACAGGTTTCGCCCGTACGGTCGTGAGTCGTCTCCTCGGTCGCTCCAAAGAGTCGTAGCGTCTTTCTGGTCGCCGCTGGATTTTCAACAGGAGACAGTCGGCAACAGTGGGTTTGATGCCAATGAGCGTAGCTTGACTTCTCCTGACGTAGGTGCTGTCGTAGTTGTGGCCAGGTTGACGTAGGTTTTTGTTGTTGTTGCTAAAGTAATGATTCTATTTCAAATTTTATGTCGAATGGGGGGGGGGGGGGGTCCAGTCTCCATTTTTTTCAGCGACCTGCTGCGACTATGACAGTCGCCGGCAATCGCCTAAAAATAGCCTAGGTGGGACAGGCCCTTAACACCATCATGAAGCAAGATGGTCACAAACGAAATCAATAGAACTTCTCCATGAGAATGTAGAACTTGCGGTAAAAATGGGAAAGTTTAACGCTTGCTGTTCCTTCCCCACTCAGATACACATGAGGGGGATTGGCGTAGAGAGAGGGTAACACTGATAGATTCAGTTAGAAGACTTTTAGTGAGAAACACTAGAAGTGAGGAAACACTTTTTCACACAGAGAGTGGTGAGTCTGTGGAATTCTCTGCCTCAGAGGGCGGTGGAGGCTGGTTCTCTGGATACTTTCAAGAGAGAGCTAGATAGGGCTCTTAAAGATAGCGGAGTCAGGGGATATGGGGAGAAGGCAGGAACAGGGTACTGATTGGGGATGATCAGCCGTGATCGCATTGAATGGCGGTGCTGGCTCGAAGGGCCAAATGGCTATTGTCTATTGAAACCGGAGCACCCGGAGAAAACCCAAGCGGTCACAGGTAGAACGTACAAACTCCGTGCAGATGGCACGCGTGGTCAGGATTGAACCCGTGTCTCTACCGCTGCACCACCGCGCTGTCTCTAATGTGGGCTCTAATGGGTTGAGCATAGAACGGTATAGATGCAGTATGGGACTCTTTCGTGTAAACCAGCATCTGCAGTTCCTTCCGACACAGAATAGGAACCGGCAGTCGGCACCCGTAGTCAGGATCGAACCGGGGTCTCTGGCGCTGTGAGGCAGTGACTCTACCCGCTGCACCACCCCTCAAAGCTAAGATTGCATCAAAGTGGTTTCCATTGTGCTGGGACCTCAACGCCCAGTGCCTTTGAAGGGAAAGACTCCATTCATTCCCTGAGCTTGTAGCCACATGCCTATCAGTAAATAGATGGAGTAACTCAGCGGGTCGGGCAGCGTATCTGAAGAAAAGGAATCGGTGACGTTTCGGGTCGAGACCCATATTTTCAGGCTGTCAGCAAACCTCTGCTGTTGAATCCTAGGCCATTTGGAATTGAGTGGGAAGAGACGCTTGGCACGCCAGGCAGAGGGCTGCAAACGAGAGCGCTACAGGCCGTGGCCCTTTCTCCTGCTCAGGCACAAGACTATGAGGCCGCGTCCATGCGGGAGAGAGCCGAAAACCACAGCGTCCGTCCTCGAGCCCGCCACAACCCCGTACAACTCCGCTCACACCACAGGTAACCTTCTCACCATCACCTCACCGTTACGGGCTGTTGAGAGTCGGCACGGACTCGGTGGGCTGAAGGGCCTCTTTCCCCTGCTGTAACTCTGTACACATCTGGTAGTTTTGTTTAGTGTCATGTGTGCCGAGGTGTTGTGAAAGGCTTTTGTTGCTTGCTAACCAGTCAGCGGAAAGACAAGGTAAGTTTAAAGTTAAAGTCAATTTTATTTCACACATACACTCGAAGGTGCAGTGATATGAATTTGCCAGCAGCGATACACTTAAAAAGAACACACAATACACAATAGAATTTAACACAAACATCCACCACAGCATTCTTCACTATGTGTTTGCTTTACAAGAATTAGTAGGATAACATATGATGAGCGTTTGTCGGCACTGGCTGAGGTTGAGAAGAATGAGGAGGGGGCCTCATTGAAACGTACAGAATAGTGAAAAGCCTTGGATAGGGTGGATGTGGAGAGGATGTTTCCACTAGTGGGAGAGCCTAGGACCAGAGGTCACAGCCTCAGAATTAAAGGACGTTCTTTTAGGAAGGAGGTGATGAAGAATTTCTTTAGTCAGAGGGTGGTGAATCTGTGGAATTCTTTGCCACAGACGGCTGTGGAGGCCACAAGTCAGTGGATATTTTTAAGACAGAGATAGATAGATTCTTGATAAGTGCAGGGGTTACGGGGAGAAGGCAAGAGAATGGGGATAGGAGGGTGAGATAGATCAACCATGATTGAGTGGCGGAGTAGCCTTGATGGGCCGAATGGCCTAATTCTACTCCAATCACTTATGACCTTATGACCTAAAGGGCACCAACATCCTTGAATGATTACTGTCCCCAGTTGAGTTAGATAGGGCTCTTAAAGTCAGGAGATATGGGGAGGAGGCAGGAACGGGGTACTGATTGTGGATGATCAGCCATGATCACGGTGCTGGCTCGAAGGGCTGAATGACCTCCTTCTGCACCTATTGTCTATTGATATTTGCCTCGGGGTAGGGCCACATGGACAGTTGGAGATAAGCAGGCATACAGTGTCTGGTCACCAGGTCTGCAGCAGTGTCAATAGACAACAGGCGCAGGAGGAGGCCATTCGGCCCTTCGAGCCAGCACCGGCCATTCAATGTGATCATGGCTGATCATCCACAATCAGTACCCCGTTCCTGCCTTCTCCCCATATCCCCTGACTGCTATTTTTAAGAGCCCTATCTAGCTCTCTCTTGAAAGTATCCAGAGAACCGGCCTCCAGTCTGAAGATGTTCACTAGAGATACCAGGGTGCGTTGGCGTGTTATGTTGCCACGGTAATTCCACAGACTCACCACTCTCTGTGAGAAAAAGTGTCGTTATTTAGCCTCCGATTACTTAATTGGCCTTGGAACATAAATTAGCATGTATAGGATCTTTGCTCCCTGATACCTTGAAATTATGAAGGGGAAAATTAAGTGGATAACAAGGAATAAAATTAAACCATATCCAATTAGGAAACTACACCCTACAGTCATCATTATCGGGAACTAATTGCGGGGATTTGCCGCTCCATTGCTCTTTTGGTTTTCTCTGCCCTCTTGAGAACTGCTGCTGAGGCCATCGCCATGGAAACGAGGCCAGGCCTGACCCGCAGGCCGGACGAGAGTGGGCCCAAGGGTGTCCACGGACTCCTGAGTTCCATTCATTGCCCCGGCAGTCTGCGTTGCCTTGCTGGGGTCACTGTGGGACTGCGATGGACTGCCAATGAGTGACCGGCTCGGCCTCTCGACCCCTCGACCCTGCGGAGACGATAGCGAATAGTCGAACGAGCGTTTGTCCACCACGGGGCCTGCACTGGCTGGAGTTTAGAAGAATGAGGGGGGACTTAAGGGGCTGTCCCACTGTACGAGTTCATTCAAGAGTTCTCCCGAGTTTCCCCTGATTCGAACTCGGAGATTTATGTTAATGGCCGCTCGTAGGTACTCGAGGCTCGGGTGGATATTTTTCAACAAGAGTCTTCCCGACCTTACTGCGTTTCCCGAGTACCTGCCGTTAGCGTTACGAGCCGCTAAGAGAAGTCCCAAACTCCGACGTACCCGCAAACGTACATTCTACGTGCTTACCACGAGTTTGATTTTTTAAAACTCGGGAGAGCTCTTGAATTAGCTCATACAGTGGGACAGGCCCTTTATTGTGAGTGAGTTAGATTTAGCTCTTGGGGCTAAAGGAATCAAGGGATATGGGGAAAAGCAGGATAGGGGTACTGATTGTGGATGATCATAGACAATAGACAATAGATGCAGCAGTAGACCATTCGGCCCTTCCAGCCAGCACCACCATTCAATGTGATCAAGGCTGATCATCCCCAATCAGTACCCCGTTCCTGCCTTCTCCCCACATCCCCTGACTCTGCTGTCTTTAAGAGCCCTATCTAGCTCTCTCTTGAAAGTATCCAGAGAACTGCCCTCTGAGGCATGGAATTCCACAGACTCACAACTCTCTGTGAGAAAAGTGTTTCCTTGTCTCCATTCTAAATGACTTACTCCTTATTCTTAAACTGTGACCCCTAGTTCTGGACTCCCCCAACATCGGGAACATGTTTCCTGCCTCTAGTGTGTCCAAACCCTTAATAATCTTGTATGTTTCAGTAAGATTCCCTCTCATCCTTCTAAATTCCAGAGTGTACAAGCCCAGCCGCTCCATTCTCCCAGCATATGACAGTCCCGCCATCCCGGGAATTAACTTGGTAAACCTACGCTGCACTCCCTGATCAGCCATGATCATATTGAATGGCGGTACAAGCTTGAAGGGCCGAATGGCCTACTCCTGCACCTATTGTCTATGTTTCTATGAAACCTAAACAGACAAAGTGTGTCGAAGATAAGTGACAAAATGCTGGAGTAACTCAGCGGGACAGGCAGCATCTCTGGAGAGAAGGAATCGGTGAATTTTCGGGTCGAGAACTTTCTGGGGAAGGGTTTCGGCCTGAAACTCCACCGCATTCCTTCTCTCCAGAGATGCTGCCTGTCCCGCTGAGTTACTCCAGCATTTTGTGTCTACCTTCGGTGTAAACCAGCATCTGCAGTTCCTTCCTACCCATAATTGGCTGTGATTCCTGGATTTTTACCACAGTCCTGAAAATTTCCAAGTATTACAGTCGTACAGTCCCTTCACAGTGGCTCAGCGGTAGAATCGCTGCCTCACAGCGCCAGAGACCCGGGTTCGATCCCGACTACGGGCGCTGTCTGTACGGAGTTTGTACGTTCTCCCCGTGACCTGCGTGGGTTTTCTCCGGGTGCTCCGGTTTCCTCCCACACTCCAAAGACGTACAGATTTGTGTAGGAGACAGAGATGTGGAAGTATAAGCTGTGAAAGCAAGAGATCAAACCTTGCCCTTATTCTTTCACACCTTACCCTTCCTTATCTCCGGTAGACAAAACTGCTGGAGAAACTCAGCGGGTGAGGCAGCATCTATGGAGCGAAGGAAATAGGTGACGTTTTGGGTCGAGACCTTTCTGCACCCGAAACCTCACCTATTCCTTCGCTCCATAGATGCTGCCTCACCCGCTGAGTTTCTCCAGCATTTTTGTCTACCTTTCGAGTTTTTCCAGCATCTGCAGTTCCTTCTTGGATCTTCCTTATCTCTGTGTCTCCCTCTCTCCTGACTCAGTCTGAAGAATAGTCTCGACCCGAAATGTCACCCATTCCTTCTCTGCAGAGATGCTGCCTGACCCGCTGAGTTTCTCCAGCATTTTGTGTCTACCTTTTGTGTAAACTAGCATCTGCAGTTCCCTCCAACACAAGTCGTTATGCAGAGAGACTTCATGGGAGGCATGAAGTAGAAATGTAGAAACATAGACATTAGGTGCAGGAGTAGGCCATTTGGCCCTTCGAGCCTGCACCGCCATTCAATATGATCATGGCTGATCATCCAACTCAGTATCCTGTACCTGCCTTCTCTCCATACCCCCTGATCCCTTTAGCCACAAGGGCCACATCTAACTCCCTCTTAAATATAGCCAATGAACTGGCCTCAACTACCTTCTGTGGCAGAGAATTCCACAGATTCACCACTCTCTGTGTGAAAAATGTTTTTCTCATCTCAGTCCTAAAAGACTTCCCCCTTATCCTTAAACTGTGACCCCTTGTTCTGGACTTCCCCAACATCGGGAACAATCTTCCTGCATCTCGCCTGTCCAACCCCTTAAGAATTTTGTAAGTTTCTATAAGATCCCCCCTCAATCTTCTAAATTCTAGCGAGTACAAGCCGAGTCTATCCAGTCTTTCTTCATATGAAAGTCCTGACATCCCAGGAATCAGTCTGGTGAACCTTCTCTGTGCTCCCTCTATGGCAAGAATGTCTTTCCTCAGATTAGGAGACCAAAACTGTACGCAGTACTCCAGGTGTGGTCTCACCAAGACCCTGTACAACTGCAGTAGAACCTCCCTGCTCCTATACTCAAATCCTTTTGCTATGAAAGCTAACATACCATTCGCTTTCTTCACTGCCTGCTGCACCTGCATGCCTACTTTCAATGACTGGTGTATCAACTGGCCATTGGGCTGAAGGGCCTGTGGCCGTGTGTGTGTAGGTCTCTGTCAGCTCCTCTGCTTCTCCATGGTCCACAGTCCATCCTGTTAACTTTAGTTAGTTTTTCCTTTTGTTGCCCTCAGCATTTGTTAATCCCGGGCTGACGCAGACCTTGTTAGCGACCAGGGCCTCTGCTGGTATTAACGAGCTGGCAGCCTCGAGTGAAGACAGATTGCCGACCCTGAGCCTTCGACCTGTGTTGGGGGGGGGAGAGCGAGGGCAGATATCGCCGGTCGTTGATCTGCCGTTCCTCCCGCTATCTGCGGCCGCGTGACAGCAAGACTCCTCTGCCGAGGTCATTAGCGTTGGCTGGGAGATAAAACATTCCAGCGCTGTCAGCGAGGACTGTGAGAAGGAACTGCAGACGCACGTTTAAACCGAAGATAGACACAAAACGCCGAAGTAACTCAACGGAACAGGCAGCATCTCTGGAGAGAAGGAATGGGAGAAGTCTCAATAGACAATAGGTGCAGGAGGAGGCCATTCGGCCCTTCCAGCCAGCACCGCCATTCAATGTGATCATGGCTGATCATCCCCAATCAGTACCCCGTTCCTGCCTTCTTCCCATATCCCTTGATTCCGTTCGCCCTAAGAGCTAAATCTAAAGCCCCTGTCCCACTTAGGAGACCTAAACTGGTGACCTTGCCCGCCACCCAAGGTTTCCATGAGGTCACCGGAGGTTTTGGTCACTCTCCCTAATGGTGGAGAGTGGTTTCCACGTGGTCGAGGCTTCATCTAGGTTGCTGCTATTTTTTAATTGTGATTAAAACCGGCCTCGACTAAAAATTGGTTGCCGTTTTAAACATCGGTCCTTTTTTAGTCGCAGGTCTAGTCAAAGCCGGTTTTCTTCATAGTGGAGGAAGGTTTTCAACAAATGCGTGGGAGGTGGTAGGAGGTTGCAGGTCACCTCCACCTTGATTATTTTTGGGTGGTGGGCAAGGTCACCAGAGGTTGCTGTTTGGGTCTCCTAAGTGGGACAGGGGCTTAACGTTCTGTTGAATAACATTACTGTATGTAGATAGAAAATGCTGGAGACAGGCAGCATTTCTGGAGAGAAGGAATGGGTGACGTTTCGGGTCGAGTCCCTTCTTCAGACTGAAAGTGACTTTCTGGCATTGGTTCATTACCAAGCTAAATCGAACTATTCCGGCATTCAGTGCAGGTCCTTTCGAATACCAGTCGCCTTGTCCCATGAGATGAAAGAATGGGTCGACTGGTCGAGTATTCACTGGAATTTAGAAGGATGAGAGCGGATCTTAAAGAAACATATAAAATTCTTCAGGGATTGGACACGCTGGATGCAGGAAACATGTTCCCCATGTTGGGGGAGTCCAGAACCAGAGGTCACACAGTTTAAGAATAAGGGGTCGGCCATTTAGGACTGAGGTGGAAAAATGTTATCTAAATTTTCTAACTATTATCTAAATGGTGGCCGATTAGGAAAAGGGGAGATGCAGCGAGACCTGGGTGTCATGGTACACCAGTCATTGAAAGTAGGCATGCAGGTGCAGCAGACAGTGAAGAAAGCAAATGGTATGTTAGCTTTCATAGCAAAAGGATTTGAGTATAGGAGCAGGGAGGTTCTACTGCAGTTGTACAGGGTCTTGGTGAGACCACACCTGGAGTATTGCGTACAGTTTTGGTCTCCAAATCTGAGGAAGGACATTATTGCCATAGAGGGAGTGCAGAGAAGGTTCACCAGACTGATTCCTGGGATGTCAGCACTGTCTTATGAAGAAAGACTGGATAGACTTGGTTTATACTCTCTAGATTGAGAGGGGATCTTATAGAAACTTACAAAATTCTAAGGGGTTGGACAGGCTAGATGCAGGAAGATTGTTCCCGATGTTGGGGAAGTCCAGGACAAGGGGTCACAGCTTAAGGATAAGGGGGAAATCCTTTAAAACTGAGATGAGAAAAACTTTTTACACACAGAGTGTGGTGAATCTCTGGAACTCTCTGCCACAGAGGGTAGTTGAGGCCAGTTCATTGGCTATATTTAAGAGGGAGTTAGATGTGGCCCTTGTGGCTAAGGGGATCAGAGGGTATGGAGAGAAGGCAGGTACGGGATACTGAGTTGGATGATCAGCCATGATCATATTGAATGGCTGTGCAGGCTCGAAGGGCCGAATGGCCTCTACTCCTGCACCTAATTTCTATGTTTCTATGTTTCTATGTCTTCACCCAGAGAGTTGTGAATCTGTGGAATTCTCTGCCACAGAAGGTAGTGGAGGCCGATTCACTGGATGTTTTCAAGGGAGTTAAACCCCTGTCCCACTGTACGAGTTAATTCCAAGAGCTCTCCCGAGTTTGCCCTGATTCGAACTCGGAGATTTACGGTAATGGCCGCTCGTCGGTACTAGGGGCTCTCGTGGACATTGTTCAACATCGTTGCAAAAATCTTCACCAGTCTTCCCGTGCTTACTTGCCATTAGCGAGTCTTCCCCGAGTACCTGCCGTTAGCGTTACAAGCCGCTGAGAGACGTCCCCGAGCTCCGACGTACCCGCTACGTACATTCTCCGTGCTTACCACGAGTTTGATTTTTTTTAAACTCGGGAGAGCTCTTGGAATGAACTCGCACCGTGGGACAGGGCTTTAAGGGGTCGGCCATTTCTGACCGAGATGAGGAAAAATATCTTCACCCAGAGCGTTGTGAATCTGTGGAATTCTCTGCCACAAAAGGCAGTGGAGGCTGATCCACTGGATGTTTTCAAGGGAGAGTTAAATTTAGCTCTTAGGGCTAACGGAATCAAGGGAAATGGGGGAGAAAAAGCAGGAATGGGGTACTGATTGTGGATGATCAGCCGTGATCGCAATGGATGGTGGTGTTGGCTCGAAGGGCCGATTGGCCTCCTCCTGCGTCAATATTTCTACGTTTCTGCAGGTTCTGTTGCAGAACCAGGTTCTGCAACAGCTTCATCCCCCAGGCCATAAGATTACTGAACAATCAACAAAACCGAGGCTAGAACTTTTTAAATATCGACACTTTTTAAAAACTTTTTATATATATTTATTTTACAGAACCATGCACATAAGGCATTTTTATGGACGCACCTAGCACTTTTACTTTTACTATTTACCTGATTGGAGAGTCAAATGCAACGAAATTTCGTTCAAGGTGCACTGTGTCTCGGTGTATATCTGAATGACAATAAAGTTTTCATTCATTCATTCACTCATTCATTCATTCATTCATTCATTCATTCATTCGTTTCTCTGGTTCTGTGAGGAGTGTGTCAGAGGCTCCCTGTCTCTCCGATCTCCACGTGCTTGGTGCCACACTTGGGGCGACTCATTAGCCATGGGTCCTGAATCATCTCGAGAATGTGCCATGGGCTGGTGCAATCTAATTACAGTTACAATAATATTAATGCAACATATGGTGCACCATTGCGTGTACAAATGATTCTTCAGCTATTAACAAAGTCATTTAGGGTTTTTAATAACTCTTGCTCCCCACTTCACTGCCATCTAATGGCCAGATAACTCCAGTAGTTGAAACAGATAAAGATAACTGTGGAATATCGACAGCTGGCCACAGCCAGGCGTAGAGCGTGTCCTCTGTGGACGATTATGGCAGAAACCACGAGATTGCATTAATATTGTAACGGCGATGGTTGCACAGAGAGTGTGGGTGTCATGCATAACAACGCCCTGAAACTTGGAGCGGCTGGAGTAACTCAGCGGGTCAGGCAGCATCTGTGGAGAACATGGATAGGTGACGTTTCACAGAGTGCTGGAGTAACTCAGCGGGTGCAGCAGCATCTATGGAGCTAAGGAATTAGGCAACGTTTTGGGCTGAAACCCGTAAGGGTTTCGGCCCGAAACGTTGCCTATTTCCAGAAGGATTTCGGCCCGAAACGTTGCCTATTTCCTTAGCTCTATAGATGCTGCTGCACCATAACTCAGCGGGCCAGGCAGCATCTGTGGAGAACATGGATAGGTGACGTTTCACAATAAAGGAAATTCAAATTCACTGAATGGCGATGCTGGCTCGAAGGGCCGAATGGCCTACTCCTGCACCTATTGTCTATTATTATATATTATGTACTCTATGGAGTTTAAAAGAATGGGGGGGACCTCAATGAAACGTACAGAATAGTGAAAAGCCTGGATAGAGTGGATGTGGAGAGGATGTTTCCATTAGTGGGAGAGTCTCGAGCTAGAGGTCACAGCCTCAGAATTAAAGGACGTTGTTTTAGGAAGGAGATGAGGAGGAATTTCTTTAGCCAGAGGGTGGTGAATCTGCGGAATTACTTATCACAGACGGCTGTGGAGGCCACAAGTCAGTGGATATTTTTATGACAGAGGTAGATAGATTCTTGATTAGTGCGGGTGTCAGGGGTTATGGGGAGAAGGCAGGAGAATGGGGTTAGGAGGGAGAGATAGATCAGCCATGATTGGATGGCGGGGTAGACTTAATGGGCCGAATGGCCTAATTCTGCTCCTATTCCTTATGACCTGAACACGAGGAACTGCTGATGGAGGTGGTGGCGGAGAGAGATACGGTAGTGGCGTTTAAGAGACTTTCAGATAGGCACATGGGCAGGGAATGGAGAGATACACTGATCTTTGACATTTGCAAAAGGTTTTGAATGTCTACCCTATCTGAGCCGCTTATAATTTTATATCCCTCTGCCAGGTCTCCCCTCAGCCTCCGACAATCCAGAGAAAACAGCCCAAGTTTGTTCAACCTTAGATCTAATACCTTCTGATCCGGACGAATTAGATTATATCCACCACCTCCTTCACACGGGAGTCACAGTCTACAAAATAGAACTTATTTTTCTTGCGTATGGCGTGCACAGCCTAAAGTTGCCGGACAACTTGTTCTATTTGATCTTATTTGATTGTGCAACGCCAGGTTGATTGCATTCATCGAAACAGGGCGGACCCCGTGAAGGCCATAGAGGGAGTACAGAGAAGGTTCACCAGACTGATTCCTGGGATGGCAGGACTTTCATATGAAGAAAGACCGGATAGACTCGGCTTGTACTCGCTAGAATTTAGAAGAATGAGGGGGGATCTTATAGAAACTTACAAAATTCTTACACCTGGAGTATTGCGTACAGTTTTGGTCTCCTAATCTGAGGAAAGACATTCTTGCCATAGAGGGAGTACAGAGAAGGTTCACCAGACTGATTCCTGGGATGGCAGGACTTTCATATGAAGAAAGACTGGATAGACTCGGCTTGTAAATGCTAGAATTTAGAAGAATGAGGGGGGATCTTATAGAAACTTACAACATTTATTAGGGGTTTCGGCCCGAAACGTTGCCTTTTTCCTTCGCTCCATAGACGCTGCTGCACCCGCTGAGTTTCTCCAGCTTTTTTGTGTACCTTCGATTTTCCAGCATCTGCAGTTCCTTCTTAAACATTTATTAGGGGTTGGACAGGCTAGATGCAGGAAGATTGTTCCCGATGTTGGGGAAGTCCAGAACAAGGGGTCACAGTTTGAGGATAAGGGGGAAATCTTTTAGGACTGAGATGAGAAAAACATTTTTTACACAGAGAGTGGTGAATCTCTGGAATTCTGTCACAGAAGGTAGTTGAAGCCACAGTTCATTGGCTGGATTTAAGAGGGAGTTAGATGTGGCCCTTGTGGCTAAAGGGATCAGGGGGGTATGGAGAGAAGGCAGGTACAGGATACTGAGTTGGATGATCAGCCATGATCACATTGAATGGCGGTGCAGGCTCGAAGGGCCGAATGGCCTCTACTCCTGCACCTATTTTCTATGTTTCTATGTTTGCCGGTGTTGACTTCGGTGAATTCCATTATCGTATTCGACTTTATAAAAATCGCCAAAGTGGGACTGCTCTTGAGAGTCAGGGGAGAGGGAGTCTAGAGATATGGAAGGATAAGGTGTGAAAACGAGATCAAAGCAGATTCAGTTGGTTGAGGGAATGTGGAACGGTTCATGGTTAGCTGAGGGGGGGGGGGGGGTGACAAGGAATTAGTAGAATTAATCAGGACAGTGAAACTAATCCTGGATTATGGAGAGTATGGAGTATGGAGAGAAGGCAGGTACAGGATACCGAGTTGGATGATCAGCCATAATCATATTGAATGGCGGTGCAGGCTCGAAGGGCCGAATGGCCTCTACTCCTGCACCTATTTTCTTTGTTTCTATGTTTCTATGTGTCTAAGGTTGTAATCTCCCATCCCAAAATAGAACTGGCCCAACAGCACTGAGTTTAGGTAGAAAAAAATGCTGGGGACAAAAATTTAGGTAGACAAAAATCCTTCCACACTCCAATGACGTGCAGGTTTTTAGGGAGGCAGAGATATTGAAGTGTAAGGTGTGAAAACGAGAGATCAAACCTTACACTTACCCTTTCACACCTTATGTTCCACACCTCGCCCTTCCATATCTCTGTGTCTCCCTCTCCCCTGTCTTGACCCGAAACGTCCCCCATTCCTTCTCTCCAGAGACGCTGCCTGTCCCGCTGAGTAACTCCAGCATTTTGTGTCTATCTTTGGTGTAAGCCAGCGTCTCCAAAGACGTACAGGTTTGAGGGCTAATTGGCTCAGTTTAATAGTAAATTGTCCATAGTGTGTGTGTGTGTGCGCGATAGTGTTTGTGTGCGGAGATCGCTGGTGGGTGCGGGCTCAGTGGGCCGAGAGGGCCTGTTTCCGCGCTGTATCTCTGAATTAAATCTCTGAACGAAACTAATTGTAAATGTCAAATATCTCATTCACGCAGGGAGTGGATGTTTGGGGGATTCCAAAGGTGACTTGAGAGGTAGCTGCACGAGAATAGTCTGCAGGGATTTAGGGGAAAGGGCAAGGGAACGAGACTGATGGGATTGTTCTGCTAGTGGATAGCATGGACCTGATGGATCGAATGGCTGCATCCATGGCAGTTCGGAGCTTGGAGTTTGCCGTGTTCAGCAGCCCGATGGTTGTTGGGAAGAAGCTGTTCCTGAACCTGGAGGTCACGGTTTTCAGGCTCCTGTACCTTCTCCCCCGATGGTAGGAGTGAGATGAGCGCGTGGCCAGGGTGGTGTGGGTCTCTATAGATAATAGACAACAGGTGCAGGAGGAGGCCATTCGGCCCTTCGAGCCAGCACCGCCATTCAATGTGATTATGGCTGATCATCCCCAATCAGTACCCCGTTCCTGCCTTCTCCCCATATCCCCTGACTCCGCTATCTTTAAGAGCCCTATCTAGCTCTCTCTTGAAAGCATCCAGAGAACCGGCCTCCACCACCAGTATGTGTGGAACATACTGCTGGGAGCTGTGGTGGGAGGTACATACACGGGCAACCACATCAACCCAGCAACGCATGACATTAGCAGAGTGTACAACATCAGAGGAACATTAACTGCAAAGGGTTCAGAGAAGATATAAGAGGATGTTGCCAGGACTAGAGTGTGTGAGCTACAGGGAGAGGTTGAACAGGCTGGGTCTCTATTCCATGGAGCGCAGGAGGATGAGGGGAGATCTTACAGAGGTGTACACAATCATGAGAGGAATAGATCGGGTAGATGCACAAAGTCTCTTGCCCAGAGTAGGGGAATCGAGGACCAGAGGACATAGGTTCAAGGTGAAGAGGGGAAAGAGTTAATAGGAATCTGAGGGGTAACTTTTTCACACAAAGGATGGTGGGTGTATGGAACGAGCTGCCAGAGGAGGTAGTTGAGGCTGGGACTATCCCAACGTTTAAGAAACAGTTGGACAGGTGCATGGATAGGACAGGTTTGGATATGGACCAAACACAGGCAGGTGGGACTAGTGTAGCTGGGACATGTTGGCCGGTGTGGGCAAGTTGGGCCGAAGGGCCTGTTTCCACACTGTATCGCTCTCTGACTCTAACCGACAAACCTGCACGTCTTTGGATTGTGGGGGTGGGGAAACCGGAGCACCCGGAGAGAACCCACGCGGGTCACGGGGAGAACGTACAAACTCCGCGCAGACAGCACCCGTAGTCGGGATCGAACCTGGGTCTCTGGTGCGGCAAGCTCGGTAATGCCCCTGTCCCACTTAGGAAACCTGAACGGAAACCTCTGGAGACTTTGCGCCCCACCCAAGGTTTCCGTGCGGTTCCCGGAGGTTGCAGGTGGTTGCCGGAGGTTGCAGGTGGTGGAAACAGGTAGGGAGACTGACAAAAACCTCCGGGAACCGCACGGAAACCTTGGGTGGGGCGCAAAGTCTCCAGAGGTTTCCGTTCAGGTTTCCTAAGTGGGACAGGGGCATAAGGCAGCAACTCTACCGCTGCGCCACTGTGAACGCCATCCGACTGACAGTTCACTACCGGCAGGCTTCCAAATGAACATGTCTGGGTAAAACTCCTAATGTGATCGACACACACAAAAAAACACAGATAGCACTGGGGATTAAACCAATAATTAGAATGTTTCTCTTTCGATAAAGAAATATTGAAAGGTTGAGTCTATCGCAGTGCTTTGCTGGCAGTAAACTCTTTGAGGTTGCAAGGATTAGATTGCTATCTCTCAATTCACTGCGAGCCATCCATTATATGCAGTAACATTATAGGATTGTAGCGTTTCCTTTAGAATTCTCTCCGTCCCTGCTGGAGGATGTTTGTTTCCACATCATTGCCTTTGTGATTGTATCTGCTGGCTCCAGGGAACGTTACTAACACACTCCAGCATTACTAGTTCTTATAGGACAAGAATTAAGCCATTCGGCCCATCGAGTCTACTCCGCCATTCAATCGTGGCTGATCTATCTTTCCCTCCTCATCCCATTTTCCTGCCTTCTCCCCATATCCCGTGATTCCGTTAGCCCTAAGAGCTAAATCTAACTCTCCCTTGAAAACATCCAGTGAATTGGCCTCCACTGCCTTCTCCCCATAGCCCTTGACACCCGTTCTAATCAAGAACTTGTCTTTAAAAATATCCACTGACTTGGCCTCCACAGCCCTCTGCGGCAATGAGTTCCACAGATTCACCACCCTCTGATTAAAGAAGTTCCTCCTCACCTCCTTTCTAAAAGAGCGCCCTTTAATTCTGAGGCTGTGCCCTCTGGTCCTAGACTCTCCCACCAGGGGAAACATCCTCTCCACATCCACTCTATCCAGGCCTTTCACTATTCTGTGAGTTTCAATGAGGAGCCCCCTCGTCCTTCTAAACTCCAGCGAGTACAGGCCCAGTGCCGACAAACGCTCATCAGAGGTTAACCCACTAAACGTCACCTATCCATGTTCTCCAGAGATGCTGCCTGACCCGCTGAGTCAAGTTAAGAGAGTTTTATTGTCATGTGTCCCAGATAGGACAATGAAATTCTTGCTTGCTGCAGCACAACAGAATATTGTAAGCATAAATACAGAACAGTTCAGTTCAATACACACATAAATAAGCAGATAGAGTGCAATAGGCTGTTACAGTTCAGAGTTTGTTTATTGGCGAGTTTAATAGCCTGATGGCTGTGGGGAAGTAGCTATTCCTGAACCTGGATGTACCAGATTTCAGGCTCCTGTACCTTCTGCCCGATGGTAGCTGGGGAGATGAGTGTGTGGCCAGGATGGTGTGGGTCCTTGATGATGTTGGCTGCCTTTTCGAGGCAGCGACTGCGATAGATCCCTTGGATGGTGGGGAGGTCGGAGCCGATGATGGACTGGGCAGTGGAGTGACTCCGGCACTCTGTGTCTATGCTTGATGGCTAGGGTGGACTTGATGGGCCGAAGGGCCTGTTTCCAAGCTGTACTTCTCTATTACATCGTCACACAGCAGATATTTTCTTCGTTTGTTACTCTCGCTGTTTAACGCCAGATCGACTGAAAACCCGGTTCGTAACACCCTCAATATTCTAAACGCCTCTTCAGACTGTGACATTTTCAGTGAAGCAAATTTCACTATTCTCTGCCAGGCTACATTGCGAGGATGTTGCCAGGACTAGAGGGACCGAGCTGTCGGGGGAGGTTGAGCAGGCTGGGACTCTATTCCTTGGAGCGCAGGAGGATGAGGGGAGATCTTACAGAGATGTACAAAATCATGAGAGGAATAGATCGGGTAGACGCACAGAGTCTCTTGCCCAGAGGAGGGGAATCGAGGACCAGAGGGCACGGGTTCAAGGTGAAGGGGGAAAGATTTAATAGGAATCTGAGGGGCAACCTTTTCACTTTGGGTGTATGGAACGAGCTGCCGGAGGAGGTAGTTGAGGCCGTTTAAGAAACATTTAGGCAGGTACATGGATAGGACGGGTTTGGAGGCCTGGTCCCCCAACGCAACCCGTTCCCACAACGCAATGTTCCATCACTCATCCATAGCCCGTAACTGCGCAGGCGCGGCTCATTTCCCCTCATCCCGAGCTCTCCCCCCCCCTCCTCTTCATGTGTGGGAGGGGGAGGGGGGAGGGAAGTGGGCTGTGTGGCGGGGGAGTTGTTGGGTGGGGGGGGAGGGGGGGTGTGTGTGGGGGGGGAGCGAGTGTGGTGTGGGGGTGGGGGGGAGGTGTGTATGTGGGCAGGAGGGGGGGGAGGAGGGATGTGGGAGTGGGGTGTGTGTGTGTGTGGCAGTGTGGTTGTGGAGGGGGGGGTGTGTGAGCGGGGGGGGAGGGGTGTTGTGGGGGCTGGGCTAGGCTGGGTTGCTGCTGGGGGCGGGCTGCTGCTGGAGGCTGGGTTGCTGCTGGGGGCTGGGTTGCTGCTGGGGCTGGGTTGCTGCTGGGGGCGGGGTTGCTGCTGGAGGCTGGGTTGCTGCTGGGGGCTGGGTTGCTGCTGGAGGCTGGGTTGCTGCTGGAGGCTGGGTTGCTGCTGGGGGCTGGGTTGCTGCTGGGGGCGGGGTTGCTGCTGGGGGCTGGGTTGCTGCTGGGGGCTGGGTTGCTGCTGGGGGCGGGGCTGCTGCTGGGGGCTGGGTTGCTGCTGGGGGCGGGGTTGCTGCTGGGGGCGGGGCTGCTGCTGGGGGCGGGGCTGCTGCTGGGGGCGGGGCTGCTGCTGGGGGCGGGGCTGCTGCGGGGGGCGGGGCTGCTGCGGGGGGCGGGGCTGCTTTGGGTCCCTCCGAAAGTCGGGTTGGAAACCTTGCGCCGGCCACCCTCAGCTCCAGTAAAGACGCGATGGCGCAGGAAGGGGTGGACCGACCCGGGGAGTGACGGGGAAGAGACTAATACGCGCGGCGCCGACTGGCAGGAGAAGAGATCGATCTGTGCACGCGATGTTTTTAAGATTTTTCAACCTCGCTAACTCTTACGACATTCAACCGATCGGAAGGAAACTTGGCGCACTCGCAGCGCAGGAGAACGGTGAGTGAACTGGCGAAAAACTGTAGCGCCATCGAATACAAAGACTGCACATACCGGAAGATAACACGATCAGAGTTTTAGTTATGTATAGAGTAGAAAGTGGATGGGCCAAACGCTGGCCGGTGGGACTAGTGTAGATGGGGCATGTTGGGCTGAAGGGCCTGTTTGCAGGCTGGGTGACTATGACATTGGTGTAGGATTAGCATAAATGGGTGTTTGATGGTCGGGACGGTCTTGATGGGCCGAAGAGCCTGTTCCCGCGCTGTACGCTTCCATAACATCGTCACACAGCAGGTATCTTCTTAATTGATTCCCTCGCTGTTTAAACGTTAGATCTGCTGAAAACACTGTTCTCAACACCCTCGATATTCTAAATGCCTCTTCAGACTCTGATATCGTCAGTGAAGCAATCTCCACCGCACTCTGGCACGCTTTCATATACTATGCTACCCTGGAGCGGTGATGATATAAGGACTCTCAGATCGGGAGACCGACGAGGGATCTGTAGCCGGATAGCGGGGATGTTCCATTATAAGATAATTACTTTAACTTAACATTCCCTGTATCAGTGAGAGTCTGCAACACTATCTCCAAGACACCAGACAAATGCTTCAAGGGGCCTGTCCCACTTGCCGATTTATTTCGGCGACTGCCGGCGTCATGTCAGTGTCGCCAAAAAGATTTTGGACGTTTCAAAATCCAGCGGCGACATACAAAACGTCGCGGCACTTGAAAAAAACACCGCGCGTCTATACGGCGCATCAGGCCGCGAATTGTTCGGTGACCTGATACGTCAGTCAATGATGCCGGAAGTCGACGAGAAAATCACCGGTTTGGACAGGCCCGTTAGTCGTTGGCCTGTTTGCAGAAAGAATGTGCCCTGCCGAGGGTGTGATCGAAGAGGCTCTGTGTGATGTATGGGGAGTGCCGGTCTGAGTTTAGCTTAGTCTAGTTTAGAGATACAGCGTGGAAACGTACGTTCGTAAGTTCATAAGTGATAGGAGCAGAATTAGGCCATTCGGCCCATCAAGTCTACTCCACCATTCAATCATGGCTGATCTATCTCTCCCTCCTAACCCCATTCTCCTGTCTTCTCCCCGTAACCCCTGACACCGAAACAGGCCCTTCGGCCCACCGAGTCCGTGACCCCGCATGCTAATGCCCCTGTCCCACTTAGGAAACCTGAACGGAAACCTCTGGAGACTTTGCGCCCCACCCAAGGTTTCCGTGCGGTTCCCGGAGGTTTTTGTCAGTCTCCCTACCTGCTTCCACTACCCGCAACCTCCGGCAACCACCTGCAACCTCCGGGAACCGCACGGAAACCTTGGGTGGGGCGCAAAGTCTCCAGAGGTTTCCGTTCAGGTTTCCTAAGTGGGACAGGGGCATAACGCTGTCCCCCACACACACTAGGGACAATTTACAATGATGCCAAGCCAATTAACCTACAAACCTGCACGTCTTTGGCGAGTGGGAGGAAACCGGAGCACCCGGAGAAAACCCACGCCGGTCACGGGGAGAACGAGCAAACTCCGTACAGTCAGTTCCCGTCGTCAGGATCGAACCCCGGGTCTCTGGCGCTGTGAGGCAGCAGCTCTACCCGCTGCACCACCGTGAGGTGTAACTGTGTACTTGGGTCTAACACCCCAAATCCACTATTTGATGAATATGGGAGCCCTGTATACAATGTGGGCATCAGCACAGTGGGGCTGGCCATCTGCAGTTCAGTTTAGTTTACTGAGGTACAGTGAAAAGCTGTTTGTTGCGTCCTAACCAGTCAGCGGAAAGACAATACATGATTACAATCCATCTATTTACAGTGTACAGATACATGATAAGGGAATAACGTTTAGTGCAAGGTAAAGCCAGCAAAGTCCGATCAAGGATAGTCCGAGGGTCACCAATGAGGTAGATAGTAGTTCAGGACTGCTCTCTGGTTGTGGTAGGATGGTTCAGTTGCCTGATAACAGCCGGGAAGAAACTGTCCCTGAATCTGGAGGTGTGCGTTTGTTTTCACACTTCTGTACCTCTTGCCCGATGGGAGAGGGGAGATCTTCAGCAATGATCCTACAGCGAGCAAGACAGTCCACTCAACGAACAAGACGTAGTACGGTCATGGGCAGGATTCGTGGGTGATTTTCGGCCCCATTCCCGTAACCGGCTTCCGTCTCCGCACCAAAGATCCCGTCACAGCGGAGCAAAGATACTAGTGCGGAGACGGAAGCCGGTTACGGAAACATCCTCGTAAAAATAAGAGTTCTTTGGTAAAAATCTTCTCATTTTCAGAATTTAATTTATTAACACAAACTGTTCCCCCGCAACGTTGATCACACTGCGGGTCGGGTCCGGTTACTGAAATGGATGGAAAAAAGGCCCAGGTTCCGCTCCGCTGCGTACTACACGTCAGCCATATTGCATTTAGCAGGAGTGGTCTATCTTGCTCCGCTATAGGGTCTTTGATCTTCAGCTTGTCTGTCTGCGACTCATTGAGATCCATCTCGTTTACAACCTGCTCCGTGTTTGGAGAACCATTTAATCGCGAGATAACAACGGGACCTTGAAGCAGGCATTGAAGCATTCTGCGTCAGTGAATGATGGAGCGCTTAGAAAGTAAATGGTTTCAAAGGCCAGCGCTTCCTCTCCAGTTGCAGAGAATATGTGAGCATCCCGCCATCTTTTAGTTACGGGCATGATGTTACTCCAGCACTTAGCATCAAGCATGTGTGATGGTCAAATGTGCCATACGAGATAGGAGCAGAATTAGGCCATTCGGCCCATCAAGTCTACTCTGCCATTCAATCACGGCTGATCTATCTCTCCCCCCTAACCCCATTTTCCTGCCTTCTCCCCATAACCCCCGACACCCATACTAATCAAGAATCTATATATCTCTCCCTTAAATATATCCACCGACTTGTGGCCTCCACAGACCTCTGTGGCAAAGAATTCCACAGATTCACCACCCTCTGACTAAAAAAGTTCCTCCTCATCTTCTTTCTAAATGAGCGTCCTTTAATTCTGAGGCTGTGCCCTCTGGTCCTAGACTCTCCCACCAGTGGAAACATCCTCTCCACATCCACTCTATCCAGGCCTTTCACTATTCGGTAAGTTTCAATGAGGAACCCCCTCATCCTTCTAAACTCCAGCGAGTACAGGCCCAGTGCCGACAAACGCTCATCATATGTTAACCCGCTCATTCCTGGGATCGTTCTCGTAAACCTCCTCTGGACCCTCTCCAGAGCCGGCACATCCTTCCTCAGATACGGGGCCCAAAATTGTTCACAATACTCCAAACGGGGCCGACCAGCGCCTTATAGAGCCTCAGCGTTACATCCCTGTGTTATATTTTGTTAGCGAATGATGTTACTCCAGCAATTAGAGTCAATTAGTATGACCGTCGAAAGTACCAAAACGGAACAATGAAATCCTTACATGCAGCGACATAACAGGACTGAAGGTGCAGAACTCAGTAATTCAGCAGCTCTGGAGAGAAGCAATGGGTGATGTTTCGGGTCGAGACCCTTCTTCAGTCCCGAAACGTCACCCATTCCTTCACTCCAGAGATGCTGCCTGTCCCGCTGAGTTACTCCAGCTTTTTGTGTCTATCTTCGATTTAAACCCAGCATCTGCAGTTCCTTCCTACACACTCAGGAATTTAGTTTAGTTTAGAGATACAGCGCGGAAACAGGCCCTTCGGCCCACCGAGTCCGTGCCGACCAGCGACCCCCGCACACTAACACCTTCCTACACACACACTAGGGACAATTTACATTCGTGCCAAGCCAATTAACCTACAAACCTGCACGTCTTTGGAGTGTGGGAGCGAACCCACGCAGATCTCGGAGAAAACCCACGTGGGTCACGGGGAGAACGTGCAAACTCCGTACAGACAGCACCCGTGGTTGGGATCGAACCCGGGTCTGTGGCGCTGTGAGGCAGCAACTCTACCGCTGCGCCA
This sequence comes from Amblyraja radiata, assembly GCF_010909765.2. Classification (NCBI taxonomy): domain Eukaryota; kingdom Metazoa; phylum Chordata; class Chondrichthyes; order Rajiformes; family Rajidae; genus Amblyraja; species Amblyraja radiata. The sequence continues at coordinate 2,515,939 of NC_045969.1, forward strand.
CCGTGCCTGCCTCGTCCACTGTGCCATGTATTAGACAACTTAATGCAACAAACAAAAAAAAAAGTTTTATGGATTAACAAAACCAAAATTAGTGCAACAACAAATCCCCAAGAGCGATCAAGGCAGTTCGTAGCTCCAAGATTAGTCATTTGAAGTTTGTATCATTTGTGTAAAGCAGCATCTGCAGTTCCTTGTGTCTAAAGTAGGTGGCTGGATTAGTACATAATTGTCACGTGTATCGAGGTACAGTGGGAAGCTGTCTCGCAGCGGGTGGAGCTGCTGCCTCACCGCGCCAAAGCCCCAGGATCGATCCTGACCTCATGTGCCGTCTGTGTGGAGTTTGCACGTTCTCCCCGTGACCTGCGTGGGTTTTCTCCAGGTGCTCCGGTTTCCGACAACATCCCAAAGACGTGCGGGCGTGCAGGTCGGATTTCCGTGTATAAAATTGTCCCTGGTGTGCGCAGGACAGAATTAGCATCCGGGTGATCGATGGTCGGCCCGGACTCAGTTGGCCGAAGGGCTTGTTTTTCCGCGCTGTATCTCTAAATGAATGAATGAATGAATAGTTTATTGGCCAAGTATTCACATACAAGGAATTTGCCTTGGTGCTCCGCTCGCAAGTGACAACATGACATACAGTGACAGTTGGGAATGACACATAAAACATTAAACATTAATAATAAAACATTATTGATTAAACATGTGAATTAAATAAAATACCAAATAAAAAGGAGGCTACAGATATTTGGTTATTGAGTAGACAATAGGTGCAGGAGTAGGCCATTCGGCCCTTCGAGCCTGCACTGTCATTCAATGTGATCATGGCTGATCATCCCCAATCAGTACCCCGTTCCTGCCATCTCCCCATATCCCCTGACTCCGCTATCTTTAAAAGCCCTATCTAGCTCTCTACGGAAAGCATCCAGAGAACCGGCCTCCACAGAGGGAGAGAATTCCACAGACTCACAACTCTCTCTCTGTGAGAAAAAGTGTTTCCTCGTCTCCGTTCTAAATGGCTTACCCCTTATTCTTAAACTGTGTGTGGCCCATGGTTCTGGACTCCCCGAACATCGGGAACATGTTTCTTGCCTCTAGCGTGTCCAAACCCTTAACAATCTTATATGTTTCAATTATTGATTAAATATGTGAATTGAATGATCAGCCATGATCATATTGAAAGGCGGTGCAGGCTCGAAGGACCGAATGGCCGACTCCTGCACCTAATTTCTATGTTTCTATGTAAATAAAATACCAGAGCAAAGGGAGGCTACAGATTTTAGGCTGTTGAGTAGAGCAACTACTCGTGGATAAAAACTGTTTTTATGTCTGGCTGTGGCAGCTTTGACAGTCCGGAGTCGCCTTCCAGAGGGAAGTGATTCAAAGAGTTTGTGGCCAGGGTGAGAGGGGTCAGAGATGATCTTGCCCGCTCGCTTCCTGGCCCTAAACTAAACTAAAAGTACACATGATTGCCAAATAAAAAAATGAATAACAGCCTTTCCCAAACCTATTAAGCAGAACTCTGCGGAAAGTGGACATATGCTGGCGTATGTATTCTCATCAAACTTAGTCAGCACTGATAACACTTCTGTGGTGGAGCGATTCACTGGCTTTACTGGAAGAGCTGTCCAAATAATTAAACATAGCCAGCTGCTGCCGACTGATAGGGAAAGGCCACCTTGCGAGTGGCTGAGTCTGTATCCGAGAGTCAGTACTCCAGCACCATGCAGGGTTACGATTCCACCAGCGATAGACTAATGGCTTCGGTGGCCCGTGCTCTCCATCAAATTACTTGTAACATATAACAATTACTGCACGGAAACAGGCCATCTCGGCCCTTCTAGTCCGCGCCGAACACTTACATAGAAACATAGAAATAGGTGCAGGAGTAGAGGCCATCCGGCCCTTCGAGCCTGCACCGCCATTCAATATGATCATGGCTGATCATCCAACTCAGTATCCCGTACCTGCCTTCTCTCCATACCCTCTGATCCCCTTAGCCACAAGGGCCACATCTAACTCCCTCTTAAATATAGCCATTGAACTGTGTGGCCTCAACTACCTTCTGTGGCAGAGAATTCCACAGATTCACCACTCTCTGTGTGTGGAAAAAAAAATGTTTTTCTCATCTCGGTCCAAAAAGATTTCCCCCTTATCCTTAAACTGTGACCCCTTGTCCTGGACTTCCCCAACATCGGGACTCTCTCCTAGTCCCATCTACCTGCACTCAGACCATAACCCTCCATTCCTTTCCTGTCCATATACCTATCCAATTTATTTTTAAATGATAAAACCGAACCTGCCTCCACCACTTCCACTGGAAGCTCATTCCACACAGCCACCACTCTCTGAGTAAAGAAGTTCCCCCTCATGTTACCCCTAAACTTCTGTCCCTTAATTCTCAAATCACTTGTGACAACTGAAAGGGAAGTTTAGGAAGGAACTGCAGATGCTGGTTGACACCGAAGATAGACACAGAGTGCTGGAGTAACTCAGCGGGTCAGGCAGCATCTATGGAGAACATGGATAGGTGACGTTTCACAGAGTGCTGGAGTAACTCAGCGGGTCAGGCAGCATCTATGGAGCTAAGGAAATAGGCAACGTTTTGGGCTGAAACCCGTAAGGGTTTCGGCCCGAAACGTTGCCTATTTCCAGAAGGATTTCGGCCCGAAACGTTGCCTATTTCCTTAGCTCCATAGATGCTGCTGCACCATAACTCAGCGGGTCAGGCAGCATCTGTGGAGAACATGGATAGGTGACGTTTCACAGAGTGCTGGAGTAACTCAGCGGGTCAGGCAGCATCTCTGGAGAACATGGATAGGTGACGTTTCACAGAGTGCTGCACTAACTGATAGGTTTCGGGTTGAGATCCTTCGAACGTCTCCTGTCCATGTTCTAGTTCAGTTTAGAGATACAGCGCGGAAACAGGCCCTTCGGCCCACCCAGTCCATACCGACCAGCGATCCCCGCACACTAACACTATCCTCCTACACACAGGTACAATTTACAGCATCTCAGGAGAAAAGGAATTGGACATTTTGGATCGAGACCCATCTTCAGACCTGAACCCTCGACCCAGATGTCTCGACCTGAGGTGTCACCCACTCCTTTTCTCCACAGATGCTGCCTGACCCGCTGAGTTACTCCAGCGCTCTGTGTCTATCTTTGGTGCAAACCTGCATCTGCAGTTCTTGGTTTCTACACTGCACTGTTTTATGTTCTAGACTCGAGTTGAAGACCCTAACAAAGTAGACACAAAAAGCTGGAGTAACTCAGCGGGACAGGCAGCGTCTCTGGAGAGAAGGAATGGGCGACGTTTCCAGTCGACAGCCTTCTTCAGACTGAACGCCTTCCCGACCCGAAACGTCACCTTTCCCTGTTCTCCACAGATGATGCCTCGTCCGCTGAGTTCCTCCAGCATTTTTGTCTGCCTTCGATTTTTCCAGCATCTGCAGTTCCTTCTTAGACATTCCTTTCACTGGGATTTCTTTGATGGGGTTTTTGTGGAAGTGCTGAGGGTAGGTGTTTCTGCTCCTGCACCTCCAGACACTGAAGAGGTGTTACATTTCTGTTTTGTCAGTATATATAATTTTATGCAATTATTGCTCTCGCACAAAAAGGCAATTGTGAACTTGGGCGGCGGTTTTTTCATGAAACGCAGGGATGCTGAGCGCGGAATGTGTGTGTGTGCAGAGTTTCTAACGTCCTCCCTACCTACCCGCGCCCCCCTCTCGCTCTGGCTCGGACCCCTGTTCAATGAGACCCCAGTGTGATGGTTTTGTGTCCCGTGGCCCAGTAATCTCCCAAGCTTGCCCTGCCGTTCCCAAGGCATAATCCCAAGACTTCAAAACGCCTTTCTTTGGGAGGATTCCACTCTCGTCAAAATATTTATCAGCGTAGGTTTATTAACCTTTGGCGGAATCTCTGCCTTGATTTCAATAAGAAAAGATCAAGCGGCTGAGAGAATGAATTGAATTGGGACTCGGTGCCCCTGGTCTCAGGACGCATCACCGAAGATAGACACAAAACGCTGGAGTAACTCAGCGGGACAGGCAGCGTCTCTGGAGAGAAGGAATGGGCGACGTTTCCGGGCGACGTTTCCAGTCGACAGTCTTCTTCAGACTCAACACCTTCCCAACCCGAAACGTCACCTATCCATGTTCCCCACAGATGCTGCCTGACCCGCTGAGTTACTCCAGCACTCTGTGAAATGTCACCTATCCATGTTCTCCACAGATGCTGCCTGACCCGCTGAGTTATGGTGCAGCAGCATCTATGGAGCTAAGGAAATAGGCAACGTTTCGGGCCGAAATCCTTCTGGAAATAGGCAACGTTTCGGGCCGAAACCCTTACGGGTTTCAGCCCAAAACGTTGCCTATTTCCTTAGCTCCATAGATGCTGCTGCACCCGCTGAGTTACTCCAGCACTCTGTGAAACGTCACCTATCCATGTTCTCCACAGATGCTGCCTGACCCGCTGAGTTACTCCAGCACTCTGTGAAACGTCACCTATCCATGTTCTCCATAGATGCTGCCTCACCCGCTGAGTTTCTCCAGCATTTTTGTCTACCAGCAGTTTGTGTCACTCTTGTCAAGATGGTCTCAGCTCCCGGGAACCAATATGTATCCCTTTGGTGAAGCGAGCTACGCCCGATTTAGTTTTAGTTTAGAGATACAGCGTGGAAACAGGCCCTTCGGCCCCACAGAGTCCCCGCCTACCAGCGATCCCCGCACATTAACAGCATCCTACACACACACGCACACACACTAGGGACAATTATGCCAAGCCAATTATCCCACAAACCTGCACGCCTTTGGAGTGTGGGAGGAAACCCACGCAGGTCACGGGGAGAACGTGCAAACTCCGTACAGACAGCACCCGTAGTCGGGATCGAACCCGGGTCTCCGGCGCTGTAAAGGGCCCTGTCCCACTGTACGAGTTTACCCAAGAGCTCTCCCGAGTTTAAAAAAAAAAATCAAACTCGTGGTAAGTGCGTAGAATGTACGTAGCGGGTACGTCGGAGATCAGGACGTCTCTTAGTGGCTCGTAACGCTAACGGCAGGTACTCGGTAAGCTCGTGAAGTTTTTTCAACATGTTGAAAAATGTCCACGAGAGCCCCAGTACCTACGAGCGGCCATTACCGTAAATCTCCGAGTTCGAATGGGGGGGGGGGGAAACTCGGGACAATTAGCTCGTACAGTGGGACAGCCCCTTAAGGCAGCGACTCTACCGCTGCGCCTCCGTGAACGCCGTTTGCTGTTACGTTTCATACTGCAGCAGCTGCCTTGTAATTTGCAACAAGCTCGGGTGAAGTGGGAGTCAGGGAATGTAATATTTAAAATGAAGATCAAACACTGTTGTGAACTCCTGTGTGGTCTGTCTCAGACCGGCTTTCAATCGATGCCTTGTCATACATCTCGCTCACTGGGTCATTCAGGAGTAACCAAAAGCTTCCTCGGCACTGCTTATGAATCTTAGAGGGTGTTTCACTTGCTGTTACGGCCATGAGTTCAGCTTCGACGACCCCTTTACACTTGCTCTGGTGTTTAGAGGGATCCTGCACCTTCAGGAGTGTGTTGCTGGGGAACTGAGAGGGGAGGATGTTTGGGGGATCATGGCTGATCATCCCCAATCAGTACCCCGTTCCTGCCTTCTCCCCATATCCCCTGACTCCGCTATCTTTAAGAGCCCTATCTAGCTCTCTCTCTAAAGCATCCAGAGAACCGGCCTCCACCGCCCTCTGAGGCAGAGAATTCCACAGACTCACAACTCTCTGGATAATTCCATCTCATCTCCTTTCTAAAGGAACGCCCTTTAATTCTGAGGCTGTGACCTCTAGTCCTAGACTCTCCCACTAGTGAAAACATCCTCTCCACATCCACTCTATCCAGGCCTTTCATTATTCTGTAAGTTTCAATGAGGTTCCCCCCTCATCCTTCTAAACTCCAGCGAGTACAGGCCCAGTGCCGACAAACGCTCATCATATGTTAACCCACTCATTCCTGGGATCATTCTCATAAACCTCCTCTGGACCCTCTCCAGAGCCGGCTCATCCTTCCTCAGATATGGGGCCCAAAATTGCTCACAATATTCCAAATGCGGTCTGACCAGCGCCTTATAGAGCCTCAGCGTTACATCCCTGTACACAGGGTGATAAAGAATCATTAAGAATAAGGGGTAATCCATTTAGAACGGAGATGAGGAAACAATTTTTCACACAGAGAGTCGTGAGTATGTGGAATTCTCTGCCTCAGAGGGCGGTGGAGGCCGGTTCTCTGGATACTTTCAAGAGAGAACTAGATAGGGCTTTTAAAGATAGCGGAGTCAGGGGATATGGGGAGAAGGCAGGAACGGGGTACTGATTGGGGATGATCAGCCATGATCACATTGGATGTCGGTGCTGGCTCGAAGGGCCGAATGGCCTCCTCCTGCACCTGTTGTCTATTGTCTATTGTCCCGCTAATTACTCCAGCCTTTTTGTGTCTTTCTTCGTTTTCAAGAGAGAGTTTTCAAGATACACTTAGATAGAGCTCTTCGGGCTAACTGCACCCTGCAAGGGCCAGGAAGCGAGCAGGCAAGATCATCTCTGACCCCTCTCACCCTGGCCACAAACTCTTTGAATCACTTCCCTCTGGAAGGCGACTCCGGACTGTCAAAGCTGCCACAGCCAGACATAAAAACAGTTTTTATTCACGAGTAGTTGCTCTACTCAACAGCCAAAAATCTGTAGCCTCCCTTTGATATGGTATTTTGTTGGTTCACGTGCTTGATCAATGGTGTTTTATCATTAATGTTTTATTATTATTAATGTTTAGTGTTTTCTGAGTCATTCGTAACTGTCACTGTATGTCATGTTGTTACTTGTGGGCGGAGCACCAAGGCAAATTCCTTGTATGTGAATACTTGGCCAATAAACTTACTTACTAACTTAAGGGAATCAAGGGATATGAGGAGAAAGCAGGAACGGAGTTACTGATTTTGGATGGTCAGCAATGATCGTATTGAATGGCGGTGCTGGCTGGAAGGGCCGAATGGCCTCTACTCCTGCACCAATATTCTATGTTTCTACGAACCAAGGAAGGACAATGAAGGATGGGCTGGAGGATTACTGACACCTGTCTCTTGGAGACGTCGTCTGTTGATGGGACGGACGGCGTTGATTCTTTCTCCTTGGACGTTGGAGTCTGCCAGGACATGAATGGGTCCTTTCAGCTCTCCCCCCTTTGACTGCAGACAGTGGGCCATTCACCACATTGGAGGGGAGCTTGGAAACTCCCGAACCAGTCCATTGAGCAATGACGATCCCACACTGTGGATATTGTTGAGCTCACCAATAGTCCCCATTTCTCCTCCCCCCCCTAACTCCGTCAGTCCAACTCGACCAGTGAAAGGCAGATCAATGGACAAAGGGCTTTGTCGGATTAGACCCACAGTCAATGGGACGTCCTAATCCCTCCGAACAATGGGACAGAAGGAAGGGGGAGAGGGGGGGATAATTCTGGGACCATTTCGACTCTTTAGGTGTTTAAGAAGGAACTGCAGATGCTGGAAAATCGAAGGTAGACAAAAGTGCTGGAGAAACTCAGCGGGTGCAGCAGCATCTATGGAGCGAAGGAAATAGGCAACGTTTCGGGCCGAAACCCGGAAGGAAATAGGCAACGTTTCGGGCCAAAACCCGGAAGGAAATAGGCAACGTTTCAGGCCAAAACCCGGAAGGAAATAGGCAACGTTTCGGGCCGAAACCCGGAAGGGTTTCGGCCCGAAACGTTGCCTATTTCCTTCGCTCCACAGAGTGCTGCACCCACTGAGTTTCTCCAGCACTTTTGACTCTTTAGGTGTGTGTCAGACAGAGGAGAGAAAAGTCACGGTGGAGGCTGGATCAATGATTCGGAAGGATGAGAGGGTGTGTTATTGAAACATATATAAGATTATTAAGGGTTTGGACACGCTAGAGGCAGGAAACATGTTTCCGATGTTGGGGGAGTCCAGAATTAGGGGCCACACAGTTTAAGAATAAGGGGTAAGCCATTTAGGACTGAGATGAGACAAAAGAGAGTGGTGAGTCTGTGGAATTCTCTGCCTCAGAGGGCGGTGGAGGCCGGTTCTCTGGATGCTTTCAAGAGAGAGTTAGATAGGTCCCTTAAAGATAGCGGAGTCAGGGGATACGGGGAGAAGGCAGGAACGGGGTACTGATTGGGGATGATCAGCCATGATCACATTGAATGGCGGTGCTGGCTCGAAGGGCCGAATGGCCTACTCCTGCACCTATTGTCTATTGTCTATCGAGTCTGAGTGGAGGCTGCATCATTGATTTGGAAGGATGAGAGGGAATGTTATTGAAACATATAAGATTGTTAAGGGTTTGGACACGCTAGAGGCAGGAAACATGTTCCCGATGATGGGGGAGTCCAGAACTAGGGGCCACACAGTTTAGGAATAAGGGGTAAGCCGTGTAGAAGGGAGATGAGACAAAACGTTTTCACACAGAGAGTGGTGAGTCTGTGGAATTCTCTGCCTCAGAGGGCGGTGGCGGCCAGTTCTCTGGATGCTTTCAAGAGAGAGCTAGATACGGCCCTTAAAGATAGAGGCAGGAAACATGTCCCCGATGTTGGGGGAGTCCAGAACCAGGGACCACACACAGTTTGAGAATAAGGGGTAAACCATTTAGAACGGAGACGAGGAAACACTTTTTCACACAGAGAGTGGTGAGTCTGTGGAATTCTCTGCCTCAGAGGGCGGTGGCGGCCAGTTCTCTGGATGCTTTCAAGAGAGAGCTAGATACGGCCCTTAAAGATAGCGGAGTCAGGGGATATGGGGAGAAGGTAGGAAAGGGGTACTGATTGGGGATGATCAGCCGTGATTACATTGAATGGCGGTGCTGGCTCGAAGGGCCGAGTGGCCTACTCCTGCACCTATTGTCTATTGTCTGTAACCAAGAAAGTGGGATAACATAGAAGCAGTGTGAACGGGTGATCGACGGTCGGCATGGACGCGGTGGGCCGAAGGGCCTGTTTCCATGCTGTGTCTATAGACTAAATCTAAACCAGGCCTGGGTTTGTGATTCAGTCCCAGAGCTGAAGAATGTTTCACAGTTTCTCACCCAGACCCCAGAGATTTGGATTGGTATTTCATTTACTCCTTGAACAAACATGTACAGTTTACATCTGTATACATTCTGTTCAACAGATGTTGGGCTGTAAATGTTTCATTTGCTGATTACATCTTAATGGTGAGCTCCACGTGGAGAGAGAGAGGGGATGCAAGGTTTCGTGCAGGATGGAACTGCAGATGCTGGTTGAAACCGAAGACAGACACAAAATGCTGGAGTAACTCAGCGGGGCAGGCAGCGAGTGTCTCTGGAGAGCAGGGATGGGTGAATTTTCAGGTCGAGACCCTTCTTCAGACTGAAAGGACCTGTCCCACTTTCACGAGTTTGCCCTTAACTCATACTCGTAGGAGGTCGTAGGTAGGTCGTGATTCAAGATTCAAGATTCAAGTGAGTTTATTGTCATGTGTCCCTGTATAGGACAATGAAATTCTTGCTTTGCTTCAGCACAACAGAATATAGTCGGCATGAATACAGAACAGATCAGTGTGTCCATATACCATTATATAAATATATACACACGTGAATAAATAAACTGATAAAGTGCAAATAAACAAGATAATGGGCTATTAATAATCAGAGTTTTGTCCGAGCTAGGTTTAATAGCCTGATGGCTGTGGGGAAGTAGCTATTCCTGAACCTGGTTGTTGCAGTCTTCAGGCTCCTGTACCTTCTACCTGAAGGTAGCGGGGAGATGAGTGTGTGGCCAGGATGGTGTGGGTCCTTGATGATGCTGCCAGCTTTTTTGAGGCAGCGACTGCGATAAATCCCCTCGATGGAAGGAAGGTCAGAGCCGATGATGGGTTGGGCAGTGTTTACTACTTTTTGTAGTCTTTTCCTCTCCAGAGCGCTCGTAGGTACTCGTGGCATCAAGTAGGTCGGGGCGTCTTTTCAACATGATGAAAAATGTCCACGAGTAAAAAAGGTCGTGAATTAGGTCTTGAAAGTGGGACAGGCCCTTTAGGCAATTTTCTTTTATGCGACTAGGCTTGCCATAGCTTGTCTTCCCCTGACGTAGGTGCTGTCGGAGGTTTGTCGCCAGGTGACGTAGGTGAAGAAAGCGAATGGTATGTTAGCATTCATAGCAAAAGGATTGGAGTATAGGAGCGGGGAGGTTCTACTGCAGTTGTACAGGGTCTTGGTGAGACCACACCTGGAGTATTGCGTACAGTTTTGGTCTCCTAATCTGAGGAAGGAGATTCTTGCCGTAAAGGGAGTGCAGGGAAGGTTCACCAGACTGATTCCTGGGATGTCAGGACTTTCATATGAAGAAAGACTGGATAGACTCGGCTTGTACTCGCTAGAATTTAGAAGATTGAGGGGGGATCTTATAGAAACGTACAAAATTCTTAAGGGGTTGGACAGGCTAGATGCAGGAAGATTGTTCCCGATGTTGGGAAACTGAGTTGAATGATCAGCCATGATCATATTGAATGGCGGTGCAGGCTCGAAGGGCCGAATGGCCTCTACTCCTGCACCTATTGTCTATGTTTCTATGTTTGCCTGTGTTGACTTCGGTGAATTCCATTATCGTATTCGACTTTTAAAAAATCGCCAAAGTGGGACTGCTCTTGAGAGTCAGGGGAGAGGGAGTCTAGAGATATGGAAGGATAAGGTGTGAAAACTAGAGATCAAAGCAGATTCAGTTGGTTGCGGGAATGTGGAACGGTTCATGGTTAGCTGGGGGGGGGGGGGGGGTGACAAGGAGGTGTCGCCCAATCAGTAGAATTAATCAGGACAGTGAAACTAGTCGGAGAACTAGGGTGGGGAGGGGCGGAGATAGAGGGACCGCAAGGGTTAGTTGAAGTTAGTGAAATCAATATTCATGCCACTGGGGTGTAAGCTGCCCATATGCAAGTGATACCTCCGGTTCACCTCCGCTCAGTTTGCAATAACCAACCTGATCTCCCGGTGGCTCAGCACTTAAACTCCCCCTCCCATTCCCAACCCAACCTTTCTGTCCTGGGCCTCCTCCACGGCCAGAGTGAGTCCCACCGCAAATTGGAGGAGCAGCACCTCATATTTTGCTTGGGTAGTTTACACCCCAGCGGTATGAACATTGACTTCTCCAATTTCAGGTAGTCCCTGCTTTCTCCCTCCTTCCCCTCCCCTTCCCAGCTCTCCCACAGCCCACTGTCTCCGCCTCTTCCTTTCTTCTACCCCACCCTCCCCCCCCACCCCCCCACCCCCACCCCCATATCAGTCTGAAGAAAGGTCTCGACCCGAAACGTCATCTATTCCTTCGCTCCATAGATGCTGCCTCACCCGCTGAGTTCCTCCAGCATTTTTGTCCAGCCACAGTTTAAGAATAGGGGGTCGGCCATTTAGGACTGAGATGAGGAAAAAAATTTTCACCCAGAGAGTTGTGAATCTGTGGAATTCTCTGCCACAGAAGGCAGTGGAGGCCGGTTCTCTGGATGTATTCAAGAGAGAGTTAGATTTAGCTCTTAGGGGCTAATGGAATCAAGGGATATGGGGAGAAGGCAGGAACGAGGTACTGATTGTGGATGATCAGCCATGATCATATTGAATGGCGGTGCTGGCTCAAAGGGCCGAATGGCCTCCTCCTGCACCTATGTTCTATGTTTCTATGTGTCTAACTCTACCACCCAGCAGCAGAGTTACTGAAGCATTTTTTGTCTTCGGCTCAGCATTCATCATGTTGTGTGATAGTACCGGGCTAGAGGGACCGAATGGCCTCCATCTTCTCCTCCTCCTCTCTCTTCACTCTTTCCTCTTTGTTTCCGTTCCCTGTGAAGTGCGTTGGGGGCTGTTTCTCGTTGAAGGCTGGGCAAGAAACGCCTACCCTGCTGCTACTTTAGTACCTCACTAAATGCTGATCAACTATTGATTTAGGAATTAAAATGGAGGAGTAATGGATCGATCGCGCACACACGTGGCCCTCTCCGCACACAGTCGCGGCTTCATCATGGGGAGAGTGAATTCATCTGCACGCCTCACTGATGGCCCAACATTGGCCGCGGCTGCAGGAGGCAAATCCAGCAGCAATGTATTCATTTCATCTCGCAGCTCTCGCCCCAGCCCCGGCCCTGGCCCTGGCCCCGGCTATGTAATCACACACACTGGCCCAAGGTCAGAGCCACTCATGCCGACATTAACTTGAAAGGGGAAGCCAGAGGGGTGGGGAGACTGTGTGTGTGTGTGTGACTGTGTGTGTGTGTGTGTGACTGTGTGTGTGTGTGTGTGCGTGTGTGCGTGACTGTGTGTGTGTGTGACTGTGTGTGTGTGTGCGTGACTGTGTGTGTGACTCTGTGTGTGTGTGCGTGTGTGTGTGTGTGCGTGACTGTGTGCGTGACTGTGTGTGTGTGTGCGTGACTGTGTGTGTGTGTGCGTGACTGTGTGTGTGTGTGACTGCGTGTGTGTGTGACTGTGTGTGTGTGTATGTGTGACTGTGTGTGTGTGTGTATGTGTGTGTGTGTGTGACTGTGTGTGTGTGTGCGTGTGTGTGCGTGACTGTTTGTGTGTGTGTGACTGTGTGTGTGTGTGTGTGTGCGTGACTGCGTGTGTGTGTGTGCGTGACTGTGTGTGCGTGACTGTGTGTGTGTGCGTGTGTATGCGCGCGTGTGCGTGTGTGTGTGTGTGCATCTGTGTGTGTGCGCATGTTTGTGTGTGCGTGACTGTGTGCGTGACTGTGTGTGTGTGTGCGTGACTGTGTGTGTGACTGTGTGTGTGTGTGCGTGTGTGCGTGTGTGCGTGACTGTGTGCGTGACTGTGTGTGTGTGTGCGTGACTGTGTGTGTGTGTGACTGTGTGTGTGTGTGTGTGTGTGTGTGTGCGTGACTGTGTGCGTGTGCGTGTGTGTGCGTGACTGTTTGTGTGTGTGTGACTGTGTGTGTGTGTGTGTGTGCGTGACTGTGTGTGCGTGTGTGTGTGTGCGTGACTGTATGTGCGTGACTGTGTGTGTGTGCGTGTGTAAG